>NC_137736.1:127202436-127359936 GCF_963264785.1 Psittacula echo | reverse complement strand
GCAGGGGACACAGGGTACCTGGTCTGTGGGGTGCCATGAAGGGACCTGGTACCATGGGGTGACATTGGGGGTCCCAGTGCTGTGGGGAGTGAGTGGCATGAAGGGATCTGGCTTCCATTGGGAAAGGAGCTGCTTCCTGCTGCTCCAGGCTCTGGACATGGGGGTCAATGGTGGGGGCAAGTTGGGGGTCACTCTGGGCCCCATCCAGGACCCCCAGCATCCCCCCCAGAGCCATTTTCCCATGGGATCCACACTGAGACCTGGCAGCCCATAGGGACATGTGGCCCTGGAGCCCCTTGCGATGCTCATGGGTGCCCTATGGGAGGGTCCAGCCCGATGGGGGGACCCCTCGGCATCACCTCCATTGATGCCCCCGTTGCCGGCAGGTTCCAGAAGCACGTGCACACGTACCGCATCCTGCCGGATGAGGAGGACTTCCTGGCCGTGCAGGTGGGGGTCACCCCCGGCCGGGACACGGGAACCCCCCCGAGCCTGGGAATGGGACACGGGGGCAGCGCCCGTTACACCCCGTGTGCCGCGGGGCGCTCAGCGCTGCGGGTGCTGCCGGTGCTGGTGCCGGTGGTGGCGGCCTCTCCTCGGCCGCGTCCCGCCCGGCCCGCGGCGCCGCCGGGTATTTATAGAGCAACAAAAAGCTCTTTGTGCCGGAGGGAGCAGGAAGGAGCCGCTTCCAGGAGGGGAGGCTCCGGCATGGGGCCTGTGCCCAGCGCCTGCCCCCAGTGCCCTGCCTGCACCCTGCCTGCACCCAGCACCCTGCCTGCCCCCAGTGCCCTGCCTGCCCCCAGCGCCCTGCCTGCACCCTGCCTGTGCCCAGCACCCTGCCTGCACCCAGCGCCCTGCCTGCACCCAGCGCCCTGCCTGCACCCTGCCTGTGCCCAGCACCCTGCCTGCCCCCAGCTCCCTGCCTGCACCCTGCCTGTGCCCAGCACCCTGCCTGCCCCCAGCGCCCTGCCTGCCCCCAGCGCCCTGCCTGCACCCTGCCTGCCCCCAGCGCCCTGCCTGCCCCCAGTGCCCTGCCTGCACCCTGCCTGCCCCCATCTCCCTGCCTGCACCCTGCCTGTGCCCAGCACCCTGCCTGCCCCCAGCGCCCTGCCTGCACCCTGCCTGTGCCCAGCACCCTGCCTGCACCCAGTGCCCTGCCTGCACCCAGCACCCTGCCTGCACCCTGGCTGCACCCAGCACCCTGCCTGCACCCAGTGCCCTGCCTGCACCCTGCCTGCACCCAGCACCCTGCCTGCACCCAGTGCCCTGCCTGTGCCCAACACCACGCCTGTACCCTGCCTGTGCCTGCTGTCTGTACCCTGCACCTTGCCAACACCCGCACCCAGCAGCAGCTGCAGCCCCCATGGGGCTCAGCACCACGGGGCAGGCCCTCATCCTACATGGAGGGATGCCCCTGGATGGGGCCTTGCAAGGGCTCTGGATGCCTCCAGGGGTGCCCCCGCCCGGGGGGCTCCCTTGGCCGTGGAGGTGCCGCTCACATCCCCTGTGTCCCGCAGACGTCTCAGGGGGTGCCGGTGCGGCGGTTCCAGACGCTGGGCGAGCTGATCGCGCTGTACCTGCAGCCCAACCAGGGGCTCGTCTGCGCCCTGCTCTTCCCCGTCGAGCGCGACAAGGACCGCGACGCCGCCGAGGACCGGGACTACTCGGGTAAGGGGGGGTCCTGGGGACCCCATAGCCCCTTGGGGCTCTGCCTGACCCGCGCCGCCCCATTGCAGATGGGGACGATGAGAAACCCCCGCTGCCACCGCGCTGCGGCTCCAGCAGCGGCTGCAGCACCTCGGGGGGGCTCAGCCCGGCCGGCCCCGCAGCGGCCGTGCCCGATGGGGCAGCCGAGAGGTGAGGGCAGCAACACCGTGTCCTGTGTGCCCCCGTACCCCCCCTATCCCTGCCCATCCCTGCCCCATTCCTGCCCCGTCCCTGCCCCATCCCATTCTCCCCATCCCCTGCTCCATCCCATCCCTGCCCCATCCCCTGCTCCATCCCTGCCCCTCTCCATGCCCTGCCCCATCGCTGCCCCATCACATCCCTTCTCCATCCCTGCCCCATCACATCCGTTCTCCATCCCTGCCCCATCCCATCCGTTCTCCATCCCTGCCCCATCACATCCGTTCTCCATCCCTGCCCCATCCCATCCCTTCTCCATCCCTGCCCCATCCCATCCCTTCTCCATCCCTGCCCCATCCCCTGCCCATCCCTTCCCCATCTCTGCCCATCCCCATCCCATCGCCTCCTCTCCCATCGCTGTTCCTCCCTCCCGCAGCCCCAACGGTCCCTGCCCGCTGCCTCACGAGTACCTGCGGAGCCCTCAGTACTCGCTGGACCTGGCGGGGGTGCAGGGGGGGGCCACGTCCCTGCCGCACCTGAGCCGGGCACTGGGTGCCTCCTGCCGGCGGCTGCACAGGTGGGTGCGGACCGGGGGTGGGGGGGGGATGTCCGGAGGCTCGGCCCCCGCTGATCCCCCCCCCGCAGTGAAGTGGACAAGGTCCTGGCGGGGCTCGAGACCCTGGCCAAGGTGTTCGACCCCCAGAGCGCCCCCAGCGTGGGCAGGGCCCTGCAGCAGGTGAGGGGCGGCGGGGGGGGGCATCAATGGGGGCTTCAATGGGGGCGTCAATGGGGGCATCAATGGGGGCGTCAGTGGGGGCATCAATGGGGGCATCAATGGGGGCATCAATGGGGGCATCAATGGGGGCGTCAATGGGGGCGTCAATGGGGGCGTCAATGGGGGCATCAATGGGGGCGTCAATGGGGGCGTCAATGGGGGCGTCAGTGGGGGCATCAATGGGGGCATCAATGGGGGCGTCAATGGGGGCATCAATGGGGGCGTCAATGGGGGCGTCAATGGGGGCATCAATGGGGGCGTCAATGGCGGCATCAATGGGGCCGTCAATGGGGGCGTCAGTGGGGGCATCAATGGGGGCATCAGTGGGGGCATCAATGGGGAAGTAATGGGGGCATCAATGGGGGCATCTATGGGGGCGTCAATGGGGGTGTCAATGGGGGCGTCAATGCGGGCATCTATGGGACCGTCAATGGGGGTATCAATGGGACACCCCCGGGGACTGCATGGCCGTGGACGCAGCCATGGGATGTGGTGGGAACACACTGGGGATGCACTGAGAACATAGTGGGAATGCACTGGGAATGTGGTGGGAACATGGTGGAAACTCACTGGGAGCACACTGGTAATGTGGTGGGACCACAGTGGCAATCTGCTGGGGACATGGTGGGAATGGGTGGGAACGTGGTGGAAATGTGGTGGGAACGCACTGGGAATGTAGTGGAAACATGGTGGGAATGCCCTGAGAGCCATAATGGGAATGTGCTGGGGACATGGTGCGAATGTGGTGGGAATTCACTGGGAATGTGGTGGGAAATTCACTGGGAGCACACTGGGAATGTGTTTGGAACATGGTAAGAATGCACTGGGAATGTGGTGGGAACGTGGTGGGGACACTCTGGGAATGTGCTGGGAATACACTGGGAACATGCTGGGAATGTGGTGGGAACATGATGGAAATTTGCTGGGAGCATACTGGGAACGTGGTGGGGGTCCCACCATGCATTATGTGTGGTGGGAAAACCATTGAGAAACATCCATCTGTGGTGGTGGGGGGGGGTCCTGATGCTCTGAGGGAGCTGGGGTGGATGTGTGGGGCTGGGGATGGATGTGTGGGTATGGGGTGGATGTGTGGGGCTGGGGGTGAATGTGGGGGTCTGAAGTGGCCCTGGGGGTCCCATCCCACTGTGGCCCGGTTGCAGCCCATGGGGCAGGGAGGGGAGCAGGAGCTGGAGACGCTGGTGCTGAAGCTGTCGGTGCTGAAGGATTTTCTCTCCAGCATCGAGAAGAAGGTGAATTGGGGGGGTCCCAGCATGGGGGGAGATGGGTTGGGTCCTGGACCAGGTATGGCACCAGCTGGGGCTGCAATGGGATGGTCCCATGGGTGAAGGTTGATGAACACGGTGCTGGGTTGGCCATGGACCTCATGGGTGAAGGTTGGTGGGATGCAGTGCTGGGTTGACCATAGACCCCATGGTGATGTGTTGGTGGACGTGGTGCTGGGTTGGCCATGGACCCCATGAGTGATGGGCTGATGGATGCGGTGATGGGTTGACCATAGACCCCATGGCGATGGGTTGGTGGACGCAGTGCTCAGTGCTGGGTTGACCACGGTGTGATGATGATGGTGATGATGATGGTGGTGGGGGCTCCCCCAGGCTCTGAAGGCTCTGCAGGAGATGAGCTCGGCCGCCCCCAGCACCCCCCCGCAGCCCCTGTCCCGCAAGGCCAAGAGCATCCCGGTGCAGACCTTCGAGGTGAGCCCCATCCCCACCATGGGGAGGGACCCGGGTTGGGGTCAGCATCGCTTGGATCCATCCAGTGCAACACCGAGGGCGCGAAGCCCTTGGGGCGGGCTCTGGGGGTGTCTCCCCTATCACAGCACCCAGTGTCCCCATAGGTGAAGCTGGACGTCACCCTGGGGGACCTGACCAAGATCGGGAAGTCCCAGAAGTACACCTTGAGCGTGGACGTGGAGGGTGGGAAGCTGGTGGTGCTGAAGAAGCAGAAGGACACGCAGGAGGACTGGAACACCTTCACCCATGACAAGAGTGAGGGGGGACCAGGGCGGGCGCAGTTGGGTGTCCCCATCCCCCTGATGGGATGGACTGGGGAGGGTCCTGGTGGCCCCATGGATCCCCCGGCTCATCCCGGCTGCTCCCGCGCTCCCAGTCCGGCAGCTGATCAAATCCCAGCGCGTGCAGAACAAACTGGGCATCGTCTTCGAGAAGGAGAAGGACAAAACGCAGCGGAAGGACTTTGTGTTCGCCAGCGCCAGGGTGGGTCCCACTGGGGATGGGGGTCCCCATTGGGGATGGGAGTTCCATTGGAGATGGGGGGTCCATTGGAGATGGGGGCTCCATTGGAGATGTGGGGTCCATTGGAGATGGGGGCTCCATTGGAGATGTGGGGTCCATTGGAGATGGGGGCTCCATTGGAGATGTGGGGTCCATTGGAGATGGGGGCTCCATTGGAGATGTGGGGTCCATTGGAGATGGGGGCTCCATTGGAGATGTGGGGTCCATTGGAGATGTGGGGTCCATTGGAGATGGGGGCTCCATTGGAGATGTGGGGTCCATTGGAGATGGGGGGTCCATTGGAGATGTGGGGTCCATTGGAGATGTGGGCCCCCATTGGAGATGGGGGGTCCATTGGAGATGTGGGGTCCATTGGAGATGTGGGCCCCCATTGGAGATGTGGGTCCTGCTCGGAGATGGGCGATCCCCACTGGAGGCGGGGGTCCCCATTGGAGATGGGGGGGTCCCCACCGGGGATGGGAGGGGCAGGATTTAGCCCCTGGCTCCCCATGGGGATGGGTGCTGGTGCTGGTGGCTGAGGGATGCGCTTCTGGTCCCTGCCTGGCCCATGGGGTGCTGGGTTGGGGGGTGCTGGGGGGTTCCCCACTGAGCCCCTCATGCCCCACAGAAGCGAGAGGCCTTCTGCCAGCTCCTGCAGCTGATGAAGAACCGCCATTCCCACCAGGATGAGCCCGACATGATCTCCATCTTCATCGGCACGTGGAATATGGGTGAGTGGGGCCGGGGTGGGAGCGTGCTGGGAATGCACTGGGAACGTGGTGGGAATGCGCTGGGAACGCGCTGGGAACACACTGGAATGTGGTGGGACCATGGTGAGAATGCACTGGGAACATGGTGGGAATGCATTGGCAATGTGTTGAGACCATGATTGAGAACATGCTGGAAATGTGGTGGGAATGTGCTGGGAACATGCTGGGAACGTGGTGGGAATGTGCTGGGAACATGCTGGGAACATGGTAGGATCACACTGGGAACGCTCATGGAACATAGTGGGAATGTGCTGGGAACATGGTGGGAACATGCTGGGAATGTGGTGGGAATGTGCTGGGAATGCATTGGGAACATGGTAGGAACACACTGGGAATGCTCTTGGAACATGGTGGGAATGCACTGGGAACATGGTGGGAGCGTGCTGGGAATGTGCTGGGAACACTGGGAACGTGGTAGGATCACACTGGAATGCTCTTGGAACATGGTGGGAGTGAATGGGGAACGCGGTGGGCGCATGGTGGGAACGTGGTGGGAGCGCATCGGGAACGCGACTGGAATGTGGTGGGAACGCGCTGGGAGCGTGGCTTTGGGGGTGCCCCCGAGCTCCAGGAGCCCCTTTGGGTGCACCCCCCCCACGAGCGCCCCCCTCCCGCAGGCAGCGTCCCCCCCCCCAAGAGCATCGCCTCGTGGGTGACGTCCAAGGGGCTGGGCAAGACGCTGGAGGAGGTGTCGGTGGCCATCGCCCACGATATCTACGTGCTGGGCACGCAGGAGAACTCCCTCGGGGACAAGGAGTGGGTGGATTTCCTGCGCGCCGCGCTCAAGGACTGCACCGACCTCGAGTACCGCCCGGTGCGAGCCGGGGGGGCTGAGGGGTGGGGGGGGCCCCGGGGTGAGGGAGGTGATGGCTGAGCCCCGTGGGTCCCAGGGGTTCCGGAGGTGATGGGGATGTTCTGGAGGGTCCTGAGGGGGTTGATGGGTGCTGGGGGGTCTTTGGGGTCCTGGAGGTCTTTAGGGGTGCTGGGGGTCATCGTGGTGCTGGTGTCCCAGAGGTGCCAGGGCTGCGGGGGCTGCCAGGAGTCCCGAGGGTGCTGGGGGTCCCAGGGGTGTCAGTCCCATCACTGGGTGCTTTGGGGTGCCCGGGGGTGTCCCAGGGACCGGCCCTTGGTGGGTGAAGGGGACTGCAAGGAGCCACCCGCGGTGGGGTGATGGTGGTGGTGGTGGCACCGGGGAGTGCCGGTGATGGTGGCACCGGGGGGTGTTGGTGGCATCGGGAGGTTTTGGTGGCACTGGGGGGTGTTGGTGGCACTGGGGGTGTTGGAGGCACCGGGGGGTGTTGGTGGCACTGGGGGGTGTTGGTGGCACTGGGGGTGTTGGTGGCACCAGGGGGTGTTGATGGCACCGGGGGGTGTTGGTGGCACCGGGGGGTGTTGGTGGCACCGGGGGTGTTGGTGGCACCGGGGGGTGTTGGTGGCACCGGGGGGTGTTGGTGACACCAGGGGTGTTGGTGGCACCGGGGGGTGTTGGTGGCACCGGGGGTGTTGGTGGCACCGGGGGGTGTTGGTGGCACCGGGGGGTGTTGGTGACACCAGGGGTGTTGGTGGCACCGGGGGGTGTTGGTGGCACCGGGGGTGTTGGTGGCACCGGGGGGTGTTGGTGGCACCGGGGGGTGTTGGTGACACCAGGGGTGTTGGTGGCACCGGGGGGTGTTGGTGGCACCGGGGGTGTTGGTGGCACCGGGGGGTGTTGGTGACACCAGGGGTGTTGGTGGCACTGGGGGGTGTTGGTGGCACCAGGGGTGTTGGTGGCACCGGGGGGTGTTGGTGACACCAGGGGTGTTGGTGGCACCGGGGGTGTTGGTGACACCAGGGGGGTGTTGGTGACACCGGGGGTGTTGGTGGCACCGGGGGGTGTTGGTGGCACCGGGGGTGTTGGTGGCACTGGGGGGTGTTGGTGGCACCGGGGGGTGTTGGTGGCACTGGGGGGTGTTGATGGCACCGGGGGGTGTTGGTGGCACCGGGGGGTGTTGGTGACACCAGGGGTGTTGGTGGCACTGGGGGGTGTTGGTGGCACCAGGGGTGTTGGCGGCACCGGGGGGTGTTGGCGGCACTGGGGGGTGTTGGCGGCACTGGGGGGTGTTGGTGGCACCAGGGGTGTTGGTGGCACCAGGGGTGTTGGTGACACCGGGGGGTGTTGGTGACACCAGGGGTGTTGGTGGCACTGGGGGGTGTTGGTGACACCAGGGGTGTTGGTGACACCAGGGGTGTTGGTGGCACCAGGGGTGTTGGCGGCACTGGTGGTGCCGGTGACACTGGGGTTACCGCAGGTGGCGGTGCAGGCGCTGTGGAGCATCAAGGTGGTGGTGCTGGTGAAGCCCGAGCACGAGAACCGCATCAGCCACGTGAGCACCTCCAGCGTCAAGACCGGCATCGCCAACACCCTGGGTAGGGGCAGGGATGGGGGGGACAAGGAGGGATGTGGGGGAGGGAATGGGGGGCATGGGGGGTGCTCCCCGTGCCTGGGTGTGCGGGGGGGTCCTGCAGCGCGGGTGTTGCACAAGCAGGGGCTGTGCCTGTGCCCATCGTGGGGGGGCCGTGCTCAGGTGCTGTCCCCGTGCCCCCCCCATGTCCCCCCGTGTCCCTGCAGGGAACAAAGGCGCTGTCGGGGTCTCGTTCATGTTCAATGGCACCTCCCTGGGCTTCGTCAATTGTCACCTGACCTCGGGCAGCGAGAAGACAGCGCGGTGAGACCCACAGAGCACCCACAGCACCCATAGCGTCCATAGCACCCATAGAGCATCCATTGAGTACCCATAGAGCACCAAGAGAGCACCCATAGCACCCAGAGAGCATCCATAAAGCACCCATAGAGCATCCATAGAGCACTCAGAGAGCACCAAGACAGCACCCATAGCACCCATAGAGCATCTGTAGAGCACCCATAGAGCACCCAGAGAACACCCATAGCATCCATAGAGCATCCGTAGGGCACCCAGAGAGCATCCATAGAGCATCAATAGAGCACCCAGAGCACACATTGAACACACATAGAGCACCCAGAGAGCACCCATACAGCACCCAGCATCACCCAGCAGCCCCCAGCGCCCTGACGGTGCCGTGTCCCCGCGCAGGCGGAACCAGAACTACGTGGACATCCTGCGCCTGCTGTCGCTGGGGGACAAGCAGCTGAGCTCCTTCGACATCTCCCTGCGCTTCACCCACCTCTTCTGGTTCGGGGACCTCAACTACCGCCTGGACATGGACATCCAGGTGAGGCCCCGCCGCCAGCCCCGCGCGCCCCGGCCCCAGCCGCTGACCCCCTCCAGCCCTCCCGCAGGAGATCCTCAACTACATCGGGCGCCGGGAGCTGGAGCCGCTGCTCAGGGTGGATCAGCTCAACCTGGAGAAGGAGAAGCACAAAGTGTTCCTGCGCTTCGGTGGGCACCGCGCCGGCGGCACCGCGGGCACCCCGGCGTGCCCAGGGCCTGCTGACCCCCCCCGTCCATGCAGGAGAGGAGGAGATCACGTTCCCCCCCACCTACCGCTACGAGAGGGGCTCCAGGGACACCTACGTGTGGCACAAGCAGAAGCCAACGGGGGTGAGCGGTGATGGGGAGGGGTTATGGTGGGGATGGGGACATGGTGGGGATGGGGCATGGTGGGGATGGGGACATGGTGGGGATGGGGCATGGTGGGGATGGGATTATGGTGGGGATGGGGCATGGTGGGGATGGGGCATGGTGGGGATGGGGCATGGTGGGGATGGGGCATGGTGGGGATGGGATTATGGTGGGGATGGGGCATGGTGGGGATGGGGCATGGTGGGGATGGGGCATGGTGGGGATGGGATTATGGTGGGGATGGGGCATGGTGGGGATGGGGCATGGTGGGGATGGGGCATGGTGGGGATGGGATCATGGTGGGGATGGGGCATGGTGGGGATGGGGACATGGTGGGGATGGGGCATGGTGGGGATGGGGCATGGTGGGGATGGGGACATGGTGGGGATGGGGCATGGTGGGGATGGGGCATGGTGGGGATGGGATCATGGTGGGGATGGGATCATGGTGGGGATGGGGACATGGTGGGGATGGGATCATGGTGGGGATGGGGCATGGTGGGGATGGGGCATGGTGGGGATGGGATCATGGTGGGGATGGGATCATGGTGGGGATGGGGACATGGTGGGGATGGGGCATGGTGGGGATGGGGCATGGTGGGGATGGGGACATGGGGATGGGGCATGGTGGGGATGGGGCATGGTGGGGATGGGGACATGGTGGGGATGGGGCATGGTGGGGATGGGGGCATGGGGGCATGGTGGGGATGGGGCATGGTGGGGATGGGGGCATGGTGGGGATGGGGACATGGTGGGGATGGGGCATGGTGGGGATGGGGCATGGTGGGGATGGGGGCATGGGAGGGATGGGGCATGGTGGGGATGGGGCATGGTGGGGATGGGGGCATGGTTGGGTTTAGGGGGCTCATGTTGGGTTTGGGGGGCTCAGTGTGTGTGTGTGGACCCCCAACCCCCTATGACCCCCTCATTGCTCCTCACCCCTCCCAGGTCCGCACCAACGTGCCCTCATGGTGTGACCGCATCCTCTGGAAGTCCTACCCCGAGACCCACATCAACTGCAACGCCTATGGTGAGCAATGGGAGCCCCGGACACCACGGGCACCCTGACCCCCCATGGGCACTCTGAGCCCCCCATGGGGACCTGACCCCCCCCCTCGCCCTCAGGGTGCACCGATGACATTGTCACCAGTGACCACTCTCCCGTCTTCGCCTCCTTCGAGGTGGGGGTCACGTCCCAGTTTGTCTCCAAGAAAGGTGCCTGCTCCCCCCCCTCCCATCCCCGTGGGTCCCAGCCCTCCCTTGGCACGGTGGGGGGGTCCCGGGGGGGTTCCCCATGCTCTGTGTGCCCCGCAGGGCTCTCCAAGTCCTCGGAGCAGGCGCACATCGAGTTCGAGAGCATCGAGGCCATCGTGAAGACTTCGAGCCGCACCAAGTTCTTCATCGAGTTCTATTCCACCTGCCTGGAAGGTGGGGGGGGGCCGGGGGGGGGTTGGGGCCCTGGGGGGTGTTTGGGGCCCTGGGCGGTGCCGTTTGATGTCCCCCTCACCCCAGAGTTCAAGAAGAGCTTCGAGAACGATGCCCAGAGCAGCGACAACATCAACTTCCTCAAGGTGCAGTGGTCGTCCCGGCAGCTGCCCACGGTGAGGGGGGACGGGGGGGTACAAGCAGGGGGAGCCCCAAGTTCCATCGTCACATCCCATCACATCCTGTGTCATCCCATCACATCCCATCTTATCCCATCACATCCCATCATATCCCATCGCATCCTATGTCATCCCATCACATCCCATCACGTCCAATCTTATCCCGTCACATCCCATCACATCCCATTTATCCCATTACATTCCATTTATCCCATCACATCTGATCACATCCTGTATCATCCTATCACATCCTAACTCATCCCATCGTATCCCAGCACATCCCATGTCATCCTATCTCATCCAGTCACATCCTATCCCGCATCTCATCACATCTCACCACATCCCATCCCATCCTATCACATCCCACCGCATCCCGTCCCATCTCTCATCCCATCTCATCCCATCACATCCTATCTCATCCCATCACATCCTATCTCATCCCATCACATCCCATCTTATCCCATCCCATCCCATCTCTATCCCACCATCTCCCATCATATTCCATCGTATCCCATCCCATCCATCTCACCCTCCTCCACCCCTGCAGCTGAAGCCCATCCTCTCGGACATCGAGTACCTGCAGGACCAGCACCTCCTGCTCACCGTCAAGTCCCTCGATGGCTACGAGTCCTATGGTGAGTGCCTCCGTCCCGGCGGGGGGGTTATTCCCATGGATGCCGCTCACCCCATTCCCGGCTCGTGCCCAGGGGAGTGTGTGATCGCGCTCAAGTCCATGATCGGCAGCACGGCGCAGCAGTTCCTCACCTTCCTGTCGCACCGCGGCGAGGAGACCGGCAACATCCGCGGCTCCATGCGGGTGCGGGTGCCCGCCGAGCGCCTGGGCACGCGCGAGAGGCTCTATGGTGAGGGACCCCCATGGGGATGTATGGGATCCTCCACTGGGATCCTCCATTGGGATGATGGGATCCTCCACTGGGATCCTCCACTGGGATGATAAGATCCTCCACTGGGATCCTCCACTGGGATGATGAGATCCTCCACTGGGATCCTCCATTGGGATGATGGGATCCTCCATTGGGATCCTCCACTGGGATGATGAGATCCTCCACTGGGATCCTCCATTGGGATGATGGGATCCTCCACTGGGATCCTCCACTGGGATGATGAGATCCTCCACTGGGATCCTCCATTGGGATGATGGGATCCTCCACTGGGATGATGGGATACTCCATTGGGATGATGGGATCCTCCATTGGGATCCTCCATTGGGATGATGGGATCCTCCTTTGGGATGTATGGGAACCCCCACTGGGGTGATGGGATCCTCCACTGGGATGATGGGGTCCTTTGATGGGATCCTCCACTGGGATGATGGGATCCTCCATTGGGATGTATGGGGTCCTCCATTGAGATGTATGGGATCCCCCATTGGGATGTATGGGATCCCCCATTGGGATGTATGGGGTCCTCCATTGGGATGTGTGGGATCCTCCATTGGGATGTGTGGGATCCTCCATTGGGATGTATGGGACGCCCCCGTGACCTCCTCCCCCCGGCAGAGTGGATCAGTGTTGACAAGGATGAGGCCTCCGCCAGCAAGGGGAAGGTGCCGCTGGGTGCCAGGGCCACCCAGGACTGTGCCAGGTATGGGCAGGGGTCATGGGGGGGCCTGGGGGGTTCAGGTGTCCCCGGATCCCATGGGATCATGGGTGGTGCTGGGAGCATCCCGCTGGGATGGTGGATGGGATGTGGTGGGGATGGTCCCGGTGCTGACTATTGCAGGGATGGGGTTTCAGTGCCTTTGACACCCTGTGCTGGGGGTCCAAGCACCATCCTGGTACCTCCAAACCCCTTCCTGGTGCATCCAAGACCCATCCCGGGCATCTGAGCCCCATCCCAGTGCATCCAGTCCCCATCCCAGTGCATCCATGCCCCATCCTGGTGCATCCAAACACTATTCCAGTGCATGTGAACCCCATCCCTGGGGTCTGAGCACTATCCTGGGGATTTGAGTCCCATCCTTGGGGTCTGAGCTCCATCCTGGTACGTCCAAGCGCCATCCTGGTGCATCCAAGCCTTATCCCAGTGATCCGAGCCCCATCCCTCTGCATCTGACCCCCATTTTGGTGCATCCAACCCCATCCCCATTCACCCCCATGTATCCCCTATCCTGCAGATCCTCCACCCGCAAGCCCGCTGCCGATCCCTCCACCATTGCCAAGCCTGCGGAGGAGCCGGAGCAGGGCAGCACCATCCCTGCCCCACGGCCCCCAGCCCCACACCGCAGGGATGAGCCCACCCCCAGCCGGTGCGTGTGGCAGGACCATGGACCCCCTATAACCCATGGACCCCCCATCACCCATGGGACACCCCTGTCACCCATGGACCCCTATCACCCGTGGGACCCCCCTATCACCCATGGACCTCCATCACCCATGGGACCCCATCACCCATGGGACCCCCCCATCACCCGTGGGACCCTCCTATCACCCATGGGACCCCATCACCCATGGGACCCCATCACCCATGGGACCCCCCCATCACCCATGGGACCCCCCCGTCACCCAAGGACCCCCATCACCCATGGGACCCCATCACCCATGGGACCCCCCTATCACCCATGGGACCCCATCACCCATGGGATCCCCCCGTCACCCATGGACCCCCATCACCCTTTGCCCCCCATCACCCTTTGCCCTCCCGCTGCCCGCAGAGCCAAGCCGGAGCCGGAGCCGCTGCAGAACAGCTTCAACAACCCCGCTTACTACGTGCTGGAGGGGGTCCCGCACCGGCGCCGCGCCTCGAGCCCCCCCGCGCCGCGGGACGGGAGCTCCTCGGACGAGGACGCGCTCAACCTCCCCCCGCCCGACTTCCCCCCCCCGCCGCTGCCGCGGGACCTGGCGGAGCCTCCGGTGCCCGCGGGCCGGGAGGAGCCGCGGCCCCGGCCCGGCCCCACCGAGGGGCTCCCCCCGCGGCTGCAGCCGGGCCCGGGCGGCGCCGACGGCTCCTGCTCCGTGCTGCAGATGGCGAAGAGCCTGAGCGAGGAGGAGTTCGGGGCCGCCCCGCGCCTGCTCCACGAGTACGGGCGCGGCGGCGCCTTCCACACGCACCCGATCCGGGAGAGCATCCAGGAGGACCTGGCCGAGGAGGTGGGGACGGAGGAGCGGGAGATGGGAGCGGGGAGATGGGAGCGGGAGATGGGAGCGGGAGATGGGAGCGGGGAGATGGGAGCGGGAGATGGGAGCGGGAGATGGGAGCGGGGAGATGGGAGCGGGAGATGGGAGCGGGAGATGGGAGCGGGGAGATGGGAGCGGGGAGATGGGAGCGGGAGATGGGAGCGGGAGATGGGAGCGGGGAGATGGGAGCGGGGAGATGGGAGCGGGAGATGGGAGCGGGAGATGGGAGCGGGAGATGGGAGCGGGGAGATGGGAGCGGGAGATGGGAGCGGGAGATGGGAGCGGGGAGATGGGAGCGGGAGATGGGAGCGGGGAGATGGGAGCGGGAGATGGGAGCGGGAGATGGGAGCGGGGAGATGGGAGCGGGAGATGGGAGCGGGGAGATGGGAGCGGGGAGATGGGAGCGGGAGATGGGAGCGGGAGATGGGAGCGGGGAGATGGGAGCGGGAGATGGGAGCGGGAGATGGGAGCGGGAGATGGGAGCGGGAGATGGGAGCGGGGAGATGGGAGCGGGAGATGGGAGCGGGGAGATGGGAGCGGGAGATGGGAGCGGGGAGATGGGAGCGGGGAGATGGGAGCGGGAGATGGGAGCGGGGAGATGGGAGAGGGGTGATGGGTAATGAGGGGGTGATGGGTGATGGGGGGGTAATGGGACCCCGGTGTCCCTTATTGTGGTTCATTTTGGGGGTGACACTCAGGGTGCTGTGGGGCTGTGGGGTGCCGCTGGTGGATGTTGGGGGTGCTGTGGAACATGGGTGGGTGCCATGGGGTGCTGTAGGGTGACAATGGGTGCTCTCCGCAGGCGGTGGGCGCTGGGGGTGCTGTGGGGGTCTGGCTGCGGGCTCTGGGGCTGCAGAGGTACGAGCAGGGGCTGGTGCACAACGGCTGGGACGACCTCGAGTTCCTCAGGTGAGTGGGGGGGGGACCCGGAAACACCCCCAGGACCCTGCCCCTGTCACCCCCCATCACCCATCGCATCCTCCCTGGGGGGGGCCCACTGGTGCCGGGGGGGGGGATTCTGCCCTTGGGGAGACCCCCAAGGGGTCCCATTGATGCTTGTGGGGGGTCCCCACTGCCCTTGAGAGTGTCCCTGCTGCCCCCCCCACCAGCATCACCCATTGGCCAGAGCCTGGGTGTGCACCCGGGAACCCCATGGGGTGGGTGCCCCCCTTTGGTGCTGTCACCCCCATGTGTGTGTCCCCCCCAGTGACATCACGGAGGAGGACTTGGAGGAGGCCGGAGTGCGGGATCCGGGCCACAAGCGCGTCCTCCTGGAGAGCCTCCAGCTCCGCAAGTAGCTGGGATCCTGCATCCCGGCAGCATCCTGGATCCCAGCAGCCTGGATCCACATCCCATTGCCCCGGATCCTGGATCCCACCAGCACCAGCAGCACCAGGACCCCCCATCCTGGGCGCTGGGCAATGGGGGTTTAGGGGTGCAGGGGGGGTTTGGGGGTGCTGGGACCTGGTCAGACAATTTCAGGGGGTCCCATCATGGGGCTCCCCTTGGTTAAATTATTTCTTATTTATTGGGGGGTCCTGGGGGGGGGGTTGGGGTGACCCCCACCCCCCCAGGACCTCAGGGTGCCCCCTCGGCCCCTTGCACCCAGGGAGGAGGAAGCTCTGAGCAACGCTGTGGCTCAACCCAAGTGCCTTCATGATGCCAAGTTGGGATGTGGGAAACAGGAGATGGGAGATGGGATGGGATGGGATGCGATGAGATGGGATGGGGGTGCTCTGCCAGCCCCCATGGGAGACACCAGGGAGACCTCAAGGTGCCCGTTCCCACCCATAGGTTCCCATCACCACCATGGGGTCCCATAATCACCTATGGGGTCCCATCACCACCATGGGGTCCTATCATCACCAATAGGGTCCCATCCCCACCCATGGGGTCCCACCACAGCAGAACCCCACCAGTGCCTTCACCCAACGCCCCCTCCCATCACCACCAGTGCCTTGGGGTGCCCCCCCCTCCCCAGTTTGCCCATCAGGTACTGCTTACTGGATCCGTCCCCCCCGGGGCTGCGTTACCCATGGGGGCAGCAGGGCTGGAACCAGGACCCCCCCATGGGTGCTCAGCCACCACCCTCACCAAGTGCCCTTCCACAGGGGGTCCCCAGGGAAAGGGTCTCTCTAGAATGGGGGGTCCCCAGGGTGGTTGCTCAGGACAGGGAGACCCCAGGATAGGGCATCACCATTAAGGGGGCATCACCATTAGGGGGGTTCCCCATGGCGGGGGTCCCCAGGATGGGGTGATCCCCAGAACAGGGGGTCCCCAGGGTGGGGGTCACCCACCAATGTGTCCCCCCCAGGCTCTCCCTGTCCCTATGGGCTGCACCCCAGGATCAATGGGGGGTGATGGGGGGCGATGGATGCTCCCAGCCCCCCCATCTCCCCCCTCCCTTCATCGGGCCCCCCCCCGTGTCCCCCCAGTTCTGCTCCGGCTGAAGATGAAGGATGGGCCCGACCCCCCCCGCCCCCCCGCACCCCCTTTGGTGTGAACTTGACCCAGTAAAGCCTCGAGTCGTGTCCGTGTCCGTGTCCGTGTCCGTGTCCGTGTCCCGGCTGCGGGTTCCGGGATCTGAGGGGATTCCCTGCGGGTCAATGGGATGAACCCACCCCGAGACTCCTGGGATTGAGGAGGGGGGGGTGGGATGGGGAACCGGGAACCGGAGTGGCCCAGGAGCCTCCGCGCTGGTTGTATTGGAGCCAGAATGGACGGGGTGCTCCAAACTGGCTGTACTGGGACCAGTATAGTCCAGGACCCTCCAAACTGGCTGTAGTGGTCGCAGCAGGATGGGGACCCTCCGGACTGGCTGTGCTGGTCCCAGCACCATGGGAGAGCCTCCAGACTGGCCACTGCGGTCCCACTATGGGGGTGCTCCCCAGGTCCCTCCTGGGGGGGTTGACCTGGGGGGGAGTCAATGAGGGGAGTCCCGGGGGGGGGAGCATCAGTGGAGGGTGAGGTGCTCCTGGGGGGGGGTCAGGGGGGGTCATTGAGGGGGGTCCCCGGAGTGGGGGTCGGGGGGGGCTGGTGCCTCATCAATAAATTAAGTTTATTGGATTAACGCCATTTGCAAACAGGGCAATAAATTACAACCGGTTAAAAACCATCCCCCCCCCCCGGATACATCGGAGGGCCCCAACCCCCCTCCAGTGTGTGTGTGTCCCACCCCGGGACCCCTTCACACGGGCACTGCGCGGGGGGGGGGTCCCTGCTCCTCCGAGGGTCCCATTGGTGGTTTGGGGGGGCCCATCCCGCTCCAGCCCCATCCAGGGAGAGATTTGGCACATGGGGGGGGGGCAGTGGCTGCTCCTGGTGCCTCCACTCCATTGGCATCATCCATGGTGCTCCCGGTGAGCATCACCCCATTGCCACCGGGGGGGGCCCTGCTCAGCACCCTGTGCCCCCACCCCCCCACCCCTAAAGTGCTTCCTCCCCCCAGCCCTTCGGGGGGGGGGGTCCGGGGGATGCCCCAAAGCGCCCCGGGCCCCGCTTCGCTCCCATGGGCGCAGCTCCGGGACAAGGGAGGGGACCCCCGGGGGCAGGGCCGGGGGGGTCCGTGCGGGCGGGGGGGGGCGGCTCCGGGGCCCCATCAGAAGAGATTGGCCTTGAGCCCGCTCGGCTTCCGGTGGAAGGAGCCGAGGACGCCGGAGAAGGGCCCGGGCGCGGGCTCCGGCGGCTGCTGCCACCCCTTGAGCAGCTCCGCGCCGCCCGCGGCCCATGCGGGCGCCTTGAGGCTGTGCGGGGCCGGCGCGGGGCCGGGGCTGAGCGCGCCGCCGGGGCTGTTGGCCGCGGGCAGGGACGCGGTGCTGTCGGGCGCGGGGCTGCTCGTGGACTCCTTGGAGTCTTCGTCCTCGGAGGGCGAGCGCGGCTCCGGCTTCTTCCCCCCCGCGCCGCCGCCGCCGCCCTTGGCGCTCGCCGCCCGCTCCTGCTTGCGGAACTTGGCGCGGCGGTTCTGGAACCACACCTGGGGACGGGGCGCGCGTTGGGGACAGCGGCGCTGCGGGCCCTGACCCCCCCCGGGGCGCCCCGTGGGGAAGAGCGGGGCAGGACGAGCCCCCAGCGCCGCCCCTGGGACCAGCGGTGCCCGCGGCTTCCTTGGGGGAGCCTGAGGCAGGGGCTAAGGAGGGTCCCGAGGCTCGGGAGCAGCCTCCAAGGTCGAGGCGCGATCACCAAGGTCAGGTCGGGCAGAGCCTTGGGAGACCCGGCTTAGAGTGAGGGGTCCCTGCCCATGGCAGGGGTGGAGCTGGAGGAGCTTTGGGTCCTTTCCAACCCAAACCATTCCATGATGCTATGAAAACCCAAGATCAGGGCACAACCACCCAAAGCTGAGGTGCAGCCACCCAAGGCTGGGATGCAGCCACCCAAGGTTGGGATGCAGCCACCCAAGGCTGGGATGCAGCCACCCAAGGCTGGGATGCAGCCACCCAAGGCTGGGATGCAGCCACCCAAGGCTGGGATGCAGCCACCCAAGGCCGGGATGCAGCCACCCAAGGTTGGGATGCAGCCACCCAAGGTTGGGATGCAGCCACCCAAGGCTGGGATGCAGCCACCCAAGGCCGGGATGCAGCCACGCAATGATGAGGTGCAGACACCCAAAGCGGAGGTGCAGTCACCCAAGGTTGGGATGCAGCCACCCAAGGCTGGGATGCAGCCACCCAAGGCCGGGATGCAGCCACCCAAGGCTGGGATGCAGCCACCCAAGGCTGGGATGCAGCCATGCAATGATGAGGTGCAGACACCCAAAGCGGAGGTGCAGTCACCCAAGGTTGGGATGCAGCCACCCAAGGCTGGGACGCAGCCACCCAAGGCCGGGATGCAGCCACCCAATGATGAGGGGCAAACAACCCAGTGCTGAGGTGCATCCAGTAAAGGCTGAGGTGCAAGGAGCCAAGTCTGGGCGCAGCCACCCAAGTCTGAGCTGCGACTGCCCAGGTTTAGGCACAGCCACTGCAGGTTTGTGTGCAACCACGCAGCACTGAGGTGCTCCCACCCGGGGTCACGGCAGGACCTTGTCCTCCCCCCATGCCCCCCAGCCCCCGGCTGCCCCTCACCTGCACCCGGGCCTCGGTGAGGTCGATCTTGAGCGCCAGCTCCTCGCGGGTGTAGATGTCGGGGTAATGGGTCTCGGCGAAGACGCGCTCGAGCTCCTTGAGCTGGGAGCTGGTGAAGGTGGTGCGGATCCGGCGCTGCTTCCGCTTCTCGTTCAGCCCCTGCGCCTCCGAGAAGAACTTGTAGGGGACTGCGGGGAGAGGGGGGCTCAGCGGGACCGGCACCGGGATGGGCACCGGGACTCGCTGTGTTGGATGGGCAGAGGCGCTGGGCAGGATGCGAGAGCAGGGATGAACCGGGCGCGATGCACCGGGATGGGATGAATCAGGATGGGATGAACCGGGCAGGTTGTGGGGAGCAGGGATGCACCAGGATGAGATGCACCGGGCAGGGTGAACCAGGAAGGGGGGAACAGGGCACAGACACGTCGGGAAGGGGGGCACCGGGAAGGGATAAACCCGGCAGGGATGAACTAGGATGGAATGCACTGGAACAGGATGCGCCGGGCAGGATGAGGGGAACGGGGACGCACCGGGATGGGACAAACTGGGACTGGACGAAACAGGCAGGACACAGGGGGAAGGGATGAACCGGGCAAGAATTAATCGGGATACACCTGGAAGGGATGAAGCGGGCAGGGATAACCCAAGCAGGGATGAACTGGGCAGGACACACCGGTAAGGACTGAACCAGTCAGGGATGAACCGGGCAGGGATGAAACATGCAGGGATGCACTGAAACAGGATGCACCGGACAGAACACACCGGGAAGGGATGAACCAGGCAGGAATAAATCGGGACGGGATGCAGCGGGAAGGGACGAATCGGGAAGGGATGAACCGGGCAGGATGCACAGGAACGAGATGGACCGGGCAGGGATGAGCCAGGCAGGGATGAACCGGGAATGGATGAACCGGGCAGGGATGAGCCAGGACGGGATGCACGGGGACGGGATAAACGGGGAAAGGATGCACCGGGCAGGGATGCACTGGGACGGGATGCACCGAGCAGGGCAGCGGTGGGGCTCGGCCGCTCTCTCCCCGCTCCCCCTGGTCCCGTTCGTTCCGTTCCCGTTCGAACCGTCCCGTTCTCCTCGGCGGGACGCGGGGCCCCTGACGCGGTGCGGGGCCGGGGCAGGGGCCGGGGCCGGGGCCGAGGGACGCGGCCGGTCCTGTCCCGCGGCTCCTTCGTTGTCGGCGCATCCGCGGGCAGCGTCCGCGGCGGCAACGAAAGCGGAGCGGGGAGGGGGGGCGGCGGCGGAGACCGCCCCGGAACCGTTCCCCAAGCGCCGCCGCTACCGGGACCCCCGGCCCCGCGCTGTGGGAAAGGGCCGGGACCGGGGGCTGCGGGGGACCCGCTCCGGGACGGCTCCGGGAACCGGCGCTGCTGGGGACGGGTGGCACCGGGAACCGGGGGTTACCAATGGCATCGAGCCCCGACAGTGCCGAGAATCGGCGGTACCAGGAACCGACGGTACCGGATACCGGAGGCTGCGTGCACCGATAGTACCGGGTACCAGCGGCACTGGGGACTGACAGTATCGGCACCGGCGGCATCGAGCACGGACACTGTCAGACACCGACGGCTCCGGTAACCAGTGGTACCAGGCACCGACGGCCCTGGGAACCGACAGCACCGAGTTCTAACAGTAACTGGAATCGGCGGTATCGGGAACCGACAGCATCGAGCTCCGCCTGTGGTGGTCCCGGCGGCCCCGGGAACCGACAATACCGGTGGCATCGAGCACCGATCGTACCGGGTACCAACGGCTCCGGGAACCGGCAGCACCGGGCACGGACAGCAAAGTGAAGCGATGGCATCGAGCACCGGCGGCTCTGGGAACCGGCAATACCGGGTACCGGCGGCATCGAGCTTCGCCAGTGCCGGGCACCGGCGGTACCGGGAACCGATGGCACCTCTCCCTGATAGTACTGGAAACCGACTGCATCGAGAGCGAGCGGCCCCGGGAACCTGCAGCACCGGCGGCACCGAGCACGGACAGTACCGGGCATCAACGGCTCCGGGCACCGATGGCGCCGAGTCCTGACAGTACCGGCACCGATTGCATCGAGCACGGACAGTACCGGGCACCAGCAACTCCGGGAACCGATGGTACCAGCACCGACGGCATCGAGCAGCGGCAGTAACGGGTACCAACGGCTCCGGAGACCGGCAGTACCTGGCATTGACGGCATCGAGCACCGGTGGTCCCGGGAAGGGCAGTACCGGGCACTGCCGGCGCCGGGAACCGACCGCATTTGGCACCGACGGCATCGAGCTCTGTCTGTACCGGCACCGGCGGCTCCGGGAACCGACACCACCAACATCGACGGCATCGAGCACGGACAGTACCGGGCATCAACGGCACCGAGTCCTGACGGCATCGAGCACCGGCGGCCCCGGGAGCCGGCAGTGTCGAGCACGAACAGCCCCGGAAACCGACGGTACCGACACCGACAGCATCGAGCTCTGCCAGTACCGGCACCGGCGGCTTCGGGAACCGGCAGTACCGGGCATTGACGGCTCCGGGCACCGACGGCATCGAACTCCGCCTGTACCAGCACCAGCGGCTCCGGGAACCGACAGCACCGAGTGCTGACGGCCCCGAGAAGCGGCGGCACGGGGGGAACCGGCAGCACCGGGCCCTGACAGAACAGGGACCCGACATCGAGCACCGGCGGCGCCGGGAACCGGCAACACCGTCCCCGACGGCACCGAGCACGGACAGAACCGGGCACCAGCGGCCCCGGGAACCGACGTTAAGGATGGAACCGGCCCGCGGGGAGTCCCTAAGCCCCACGCCCGATGCCCCGTCCCTCGGTGCCCGTTACCTGCGGGGTAGGGCGCGGGTTGCGGGTCCCGCAGCGCTCCCAGGGCGCAGCTCCCGGGGCCGAGCGGGGCGCAGGCGGCGGCGGGGCCGAACCCTCCGCGAACGGGTCCGTACTGGAAGGAGCCGGCCTGGCTGCAGGGGCTGAACTCGTACGCGGACGCCTCCATCGCGGCCACGCAGGAATCGTAGGAGTTGAGGTAGGAGTAGTCCATGGCGAGCACGGAGCGGGCTCGGCTCCCGGCCGCCCGTCACCGCCGCCTCCGGCCCGCCGGCCCCCGGCCCGCCCCCTCCATCGGCCGCCCCGGCCCGCCCCGGTCCGCCTCGGCCCGTAGATATAGCGGCGGCGGCGGGGGGGGAGCGGACAAAGCGGCGCTCGCCGCTCGCCCGGGTTTTGCATGACAATATCTCCCGGGGCCGGCGGCAGCGGCGGGAGGAGCCGCCCCCCCCACCCCGGTCCCGGTGTTAACCCTTGGTGGGGACCTGGCACCCCCCGGGCAGCCCCGGTGGGAGCTGGACCCGTTACCCCCCTCCCCATCCCCCAGGAACAGTGCCCCGGGGGCATCACATCCGAATCCAGCCTCGACACCGTCCTCATCCTCATTCTCATCCCCATCCCATCCCTATCCCCATCCCCGTTCCATCTTCCCCATCCCCATCTCTATCCCCATCCTTACCCTTATCCTCATCTTCATCTTCAACACCATCACATTTTCATCCTCACCCCATCCCTGTCCCCATCCTCTTCCTAATCCTTATCCTCACTCCCATTGCCATTCCATCCTAATCTTCATCTTCCTCCCCATCCCCATCTCCATTCTTATCCTCATCTTTATCCTCATCCCCATCCCTCATCCCATCCCCATCCCATCCTCATCTTTATCTCCATTCCCATCCTCATCTCATTCCCACCCTCATCCTCATCTTCAACACCATCCCATTTTCATCTTCATTCTCATCCCATCCCTGTCCCTATCCTCACCCTCACCCTCACCTCCATCACATCCCCTTCCGCATGTTACCACATTTTATCCCATTCCCATCCCATTCCCAATCCCCCTGGACGAATGCCAGAGCTCTCCCCCATCCTTGAGGCCCAGGCCTTTGCCAAGCCCCTCCAGCAGCACCGCAGGGGGGGGATTTAGTTGGATTTGTTGGGATTTGTTGGGATTTGGGGCCATTCTCCAGACAAACACTTGCACTAAAGAGGCTCGAAAGGGCCGATTCCCGCCTGGAGCCCTGTGGGGGGTCGGAAAAGGGGGATTGATGCCCCTGGTCCTGCAGGATCAGATCCCAACTGTCCTGCACTGAGTCCTGCTCCATCTCCTGCCCTGCATCCATCCCTGTGTCCTGCCCCATCTCCTGCCCCATGTGCTACCCCATGTCCATCCCCATGTCCTGCACTGGGCCCAGTCCCATCTTCTGCCCCTTTTCCTACCTGCATCTCCTCCATCCCCTACCCCATGCCTCATCCCCCCGCACTGCTCCATCCTTCCCGCTCCCCCCAGACCCTTGTTAGGGCCAGCTCCGGGGCCGGTCCCCGCCGTGGGTACAGGCAGGGCCGCTCCCGCTGGGTGCAGGCAGGGCCGGTCCCGCGGTGGGCACAGGCAGGGCTGGTTCCGGGGTGGGTGCAGGCAGGGGCCGGGCTCTGCGGGGCCGTTGCTATCGCAGTTAATTCAATGGGCGCCGGCCCCGCCGCCGGCTGCTGCTGCTGCTCCGCTTAATGCAATTAACGGCGCTAAACTCATTAGGCTGCAGCAACCTGCGGCAGCGGCTGCGCCCGCCGGGGCCGCGCAGAGCGGGAGGGGGTGAAGGGGGTGAGGGGGGAGCTGGGGCCGGCCCGGGGCTTGTGGGACCAGCTCCGACCTGTCCTGGACCGGCTCCTGTATCCAGCCTCATGTCCTGCTCTGCATCCATCCCCGTGTCCTGCCCCATCTCCTGTATCCAGCCTCATGTCCTGCTCTGCATCCATCCCCGTGTCCTGCCCCATCTCCTGTATCCAGCCTCATGTCCTGCTCTGCATCCATCCCCGTGTCCTGCCCCATCTCCTGTATCCAGCCTCATGTCCTGCTCTGCATCCATCCCCGTGTCCTGCCCCATCTCCTGTATCCAGCCTCATGTCCTGCTCTGCATCCATCCCCGTGTCCTGCCCCATCTCCTGTATCCAGCCTCATGTCCTGCTCTGCATCCATCCCCGTGTCCTGCCCCATGTTCTTTATCCTACCCTAATTCCTGCCCCATCTCCTGTATCCAGCCTCATGTCCTGCTCTGCATCCATCCCTGTATCCAGCCCCATGTCCTGTATCCAGCCCCATGTTCTGTTCTGAACCCATCTGTGTGTTCTGTCCCATGTCCTGAATCCATTTCCTGTCCTGTATCCATCCCCTTTCCTGCCCTGCATCCATCCCTGCGCCCATCCCTGTGTCCTGCCCCAGCATCCCCACAGCACACTGGGATGCCGGTGCCACCCCTGTTTGTCCTGGATGAAGCCGGGTGCTGGCAGCGGGGACACCCCATTGTCCCCAGTGTCACCCACTGGGGGTGCAGGGTGACCCCAGAACGGGTGTCAATGGCAGCGGGGACAGGGACCTCGGTACTGGCCTCATTCCATGTGCCAGTCCCACAGCAGCACCCCCAGCACCGTCGCCATCCCTTTGTGGTCACAGCATTCCATAGGGAGCCCCAGGATTGCTGCCCGGGCCGAGGGCCGGCTGGTGGGGGACCCCAGCACTGCTACACCCAAATACACCCAAACAGACCCAAATACACCCAAAGAGACCCAAACACACCCAAATACACCCAAAGAGACCCATTGAGAAGGAACCTGATGGCAGGTATCTGGGGATGCACTGACCTGGGGGCTGGCACGGTGCGACCCAGCACAGTGTGGTTTGGCACCACAGCACGGTGCAGCCCCGGTGCCCCCGGCCCCATGGTGCTGGGGTTGGGTGCTGGTGCCCTGGCACATGGGATACAAGGGGGGGAATCCCGCCTTGGTCCCTGGGATCAACCTTCACAACACGAGCACAGCCGTGATCACACGTGGACACCTTGGTGCGCTCCCATGCACACTCCTATGCACTCCTATGCACTTCCATGCACACGTGTGAGACCACGACCGCTCTCATTGCACACCCAAGCACACTGGTACGCACTGGTGCACACTGGTATGCACTGGTGCACACTGGTGCAGGCCCTGCTGAGCTCCCGGTGCACCCCCCCAGCTTTGCCCCCCCTTTTTTCCTCCCCTTTCCCTGCAGCCCCGGTCCAGGCTCCTGCCGCAGGGACCCGAATCCACTCCATGTCCCTGTGGGGGGACGGTGCCTTTGGGGACCCCAACCCCAGCCTGGGCCCGGGTCCTCCCATGGAGCCAGTGTGGGATTGAGAACCACAGACTGGGTTGGGATAAAGGGGCCTCAAAGCTCCTCCAGCTCCAACCCCTGCCACGGGCAGGGACCCCTTCCACTGGAGCAGCTTGCTCCAAGCCCCTGTGTCCAACCTGGCCTTGAACATTGCCAGGGATGGGGCAGCCACAGCTTCTCTGGGCACCCTGGGCCAGTGGCTGAAACACCTCAGATCCCATCGGGATGTGTTGCTGTGATCAGGTTTTCCTGGTCCCTCTGCAGCAGGAGCTGAGCAGAGCCCCACCAATCCTACAGCAGCACTTCCAGGCCCATGTCCCATGTCACTGCTCCAGGCCAAGAGCACAGGGAGCAAGGAGCTGGTGTGGATTCCTGCTGGGCCTTGAGGTCCCTTCCAGCCCTTCCTGGAGGAAGGTCACAAGAGATGGGCTGAGAGAGGGGTTTGCACTGGGAGGTCACTGGTTTGCAGTGGGAGGTCACTGGTTTGCACTGGGAGGTCACTGGTTTGCAGTGGGAGGTCACTGGTTTGCACTGGGAGGTCACTGGTTTGCACTGGGAGGTCACTGGTTTGCAGTGGGAGGTCACTGGTTTGCACTGGGAGGTCACTGGTTTGCACTGGGAGGTCACTGGTTTGCAGTGGGAGGTCACTGGTTTGCACTGGGAGGTCACTGGTTTGCAGTGAAGATGTGCTGGTGGTGACCACAGCTCCCTGGGGACATGTCCTGCCTGGCTCAGCCCCTCCTGTGCCGTCCCCACACACTCCACTCGTGAGTCACCTTTATTGCAATAAATAACTGGGCAAACGCACACGATGCGGTGGCTTCTCCATGTGAGCGCTGGCACATCCCGTCCCTGCCCCCCCCTTCCCAACCCGGCATCCCAGCAGTTCCTATGGAACAGATGCCACATCCTTCCCAAGCGGAACCCCCCATCTCCCCTCCTCAAGGAGCTCCATCCCCTTCTCTAGTGCCTGAAGAACCCCAAGACCTCACCGCTGCATCCCCAGCGCCCACCTCCACCCCACCTCTGTCCCAGCCCCTGCCCACCTCCTGCCCATCCTCACCCATGGGGCCGAGGGAGTCTGAGGGTGCTTTATTGCCCGCCCGGGGTGCCTACAGGAAGTAGGTGATGTTCTCAGGGCTCAGGGGGGCCTGGATGTCCAGCCTGCGGGCTCTGCTGCCCTGCTCCACGATCTCCAGGCGCAGCGTGGGGACCTTGCCTGGTTCTGTGCCCGGGGACGAGCTCTCCTTGGGCTTGAGGAGCTGCTTGTCCGAGTCCTCCACGGCGATGCGGAGGGTGCAGCCCCGGGGCAGCAGGTCCTGCTCGTAGGCAGCAGCCAGCTGGTTCACCACGCGCCGCTCGACCTGCAGGGAGCCGGGCATCACCGCAACGCCCGGTGAGGGGCTCCTCATGGAGCTGGGAGCTCCCATTCCCACCCTCAGGCATCGCAGGATCCCAGAATCATGGGATGGGGTGGGTCTGGATGGAGCTTAAAGCTCCTCCAGCTCCAACCCCTGCCATGGGCAGGGACCCCTTCCACTGGAGCAGCTTGCTCCAAGCCCCTGTGTCCAACCTGGCCTTGGACACTGCCAGGGATGGGGCAGCCACAACCCAGTCACCCTCCCCTCCAGCCTCTCCTCTCCAGGCTGGGGTGATGCCACCGAGCTCCATCCCTGCCTTTACCTCATGTTTGATGGAGCGGGCTCCATAGTGTAGGTTGTAGCCATCAGCCAACACATCCATGACCTCCCTGTCCCAGAGCAGGGTGATGTTGTGCCTTGCCTTGGCCTGTTGGGTGAGGAAGAGGAGGAAGAGTCACCAGTGCCTTCGCTGCTGCTCCTCTGAGAAGCCAGCTCGAGGCCAGCGATGGTTCTTACCTTCTTGGCCCAGAAGTTCAGCTCCTTGTTGACCAGCTGGATGAGCTCCGAGTGGCAGAAGGGCAGGAAGTAGACAATCTCATTGATCCTGCCCAGGAACTCATCACGTTTGAAGTGAGCCTGCAGGGAGCAGGGCAGGGGAGGTCAGTGGCACGGGAAGGATGGGGTCATAGAGACATGGAATGGGTTGGGATGGAGGAACCTTAAAGCTCCTCCAGCTCCAACCCCTGCCACGGGCAGGGACCCCTTCCACTGGAGCAGCTTGCTCCAAGCCCCTGTGTCCAACCTGGCCTTGAACACTGCCAGGTAACTGGCTCAGCTTTAAGGTCCCTTCCTCCCAAACCATCCCATGATTCCATGACTACATCAAACAACTTGGAGACCCAAGCTCAGGACACCCGAAGAACCTCATCCGCACCTTCAAGATGGGGCGAATGACCTTCTCCTTGAACTGCTTGGAGATGGTGATCTTGTCGGTCATCTGGACATCCTCTGAAAGACAGGAGGACACGGGCTGTTGGTGCAGGGTGGGACACGGGCTCCTTCCCATCTGCCAGCTCTGGGAGGTGGGATCCAAACAGGGCTTTGGAGCAGCGCCGGAGCCTCCATGTGTGCCACCAACCACGACTGGTTTGGAAACGGGGTCTCCTTGCACTTGGCTCCCTGGTGCAGGTCTGGGTGCCCCACGGCTGCCCCTGCACACGTTGGGTGCCCGAGGACAGCACCTCCATGAGGTGTTTCACCTGCACCGTGAAAGGGCCCCAGCTCTGCCCCTGCTCCCTGCCCTCCACCCTGGAGACCTCGGAGCAGCTCCAGGGTCTAAAGGGGCTCCAGGAAAGCTGGAGAGGGGCTTGGGACAAGGGCCTGTAGGGACAGGCCAAGGGGAATGGCTTGAACCTGCCCGAGGGGAGACTGAGCTGAGCTCTTAGGCAGAAGCTCTTCCCTGTGAGGGTGCTGAGGCGCTGGCCCAGGGTGCCCAGAGAAGCTGTGGCTGCCCCATCCCTGGCAGTGTTCAAGGCCAGGTTGGACACAGGGGCTTGGAGCAAGCTGCTCCAGTGGAAGGGGTCCCTGCCCGTGGCAGGGGTTGGAGCTGGATGGGCTCTAAGCTCCCTTCATCCCAACCCACCCCACGATGCCGTGACAGCCCCTGCTCACACTGTGCAGCTCTGGCCGGAGTCCACTTCCCTCTGCTGACTGCAGATGGAGCCAGGGTCTGGCTGGTCCCGAATCCCAGCTCTCAACCACAGCCACCAGCCCGGGTGCAGCTTTCCCTCCCTGCCACCCAAACCCTCTCTGTTTCCCCCACCTCACCTCCCCTTGCACCCTCATGCACCAAACTGCACATCCTGTGTAACACAAGGATGCTCACGGGGAGATCAGTGCATCCCAGGCGCTCAGAATGGGATCCAGGCATGCAGGGTGCTGGAGAAGGACCCATGCTGGGTGCTGCGTGCCCTTCCCACCTTTGCAGCCCTGATGAGCATCGCTGCACCCCCAGCAGCAGCAGAAAGGGGCTTGTGGGCTCTATCAGACCCACAGTGGTGCCAGGATGCAACCACGAGGTGCCATCACCTCTCATGGTGACAGGAGCACCTCAGGGTGCATCCCAGGGTGGGGTCTGGACATTGCAGTCCACTGAAACAGAGCAGGGGGGCTCTGGTTAGAGGGATTTATCCCATTTCCCTTCTCTGCTAACAGACACCAAGGGGGGTTCCAATCAGCAATGGGAATGTGGCACAGCATTCCTGATGAGAGCTGGAGGAGGCAGAGGAGATGGAGCTGCTCCCAGGAGCCAGGTTTTCCACCCGTAACACCCCCTGGCAGAGGTGGAGACGCTGCAGCAGCAGCTCCTTCCCTTTATCTCTCCATTTATCTGCCCTCCCCAGGCACTGAGGACAACCTCCAGGCCATGGCTTTGGAGCATCTCCATGGACGGGAAGGAGCTCCCTGGAACGTGACTGAGGGCAGGACTGGGGCTGGGATGTGCTCTCTCCCTGCAGGTGTGTGCTGGCTGCTGCTGGAAATGGAAATCCGATGTTTTCCTCATTTAGCAGGAGTGCTCGTGGCATTTCGAAATGTTACTCCTGAAAGTTCAGGTCCAGGCGCGTCCGCGACCGCGGCTGATGGAAGCTTAAAGATGCTGCATGAAACCAGCTCTGGCCCCCAGTGCTCAGAGCAAACAGGAAGAGATGGGGAGAAAGAAACTGGGAAATGGATTTGATGCCCCAAAGCAACGTTGTTTTCCTGCTGCCACGGAGCGGATGCAGATGCTGCAGTTCCCAGGTACATCCCAGCACCTCCACTGGTGAGCAGGGCTCTGGAGATGGAGCTTTTGGGAATCTGGTGTAGCCCTGATGGCACAGGGAATGGGTTGGGAAGAAGGGAGCTTGAAGCTCCTCCAGCTCCAACCCCTGCCACAGGCAGGGACCCCTTCCACTGGAGCAGCTTGCTCCAAGCCCCTGTGTCCAACCTGGCCTTGAGCACTGCCAGGGATGGGGCAGCCACAGCTTCTCTGGGCACCCTGGGCCAGCACCTCAGCACCCTCACAGGGAAGAGCTTCTGCCTAAGAGCTCATCTCAGTCTCCCCTCTGGCAGGTTCAAGCCATTCCCCTTGGCCTGTCCCTACAGGCCCTTGTCCCAAGCCCCTCTCCAGGTTTCCTGCAGCCCCTTAGGCACTGGAGGGGCTCTAAGGGCTCCCCAGAGCCATCTCCGCATGTGGCCAGGTCATGAGGAGCTTCTCATCACCCAACACACTCCTAGGTACCCTGTTGAAGATGCGCTGTCAACACATACAGGACCACAATCGGATTTTAACAGGTCTGTGCTCACACACTGCTGTGCAATTCAGAGCCAAAGGGGACAGCCCTTGGTGCAGCATCACCACCATCCTTCCACCCATCCACCCCTGGCACAGCAGAGACCAACCAGGCTCTGGGGCCCTCTGGTGCTGCTGGAGGGATGCAGATGAATTTGCCCTCTGCTGCTGCAGTGGAGGTGCCCAGTTCACATCAGAGCTGCTCTTACTCTACTCAACTGTCCTTGAATTTCCTAATTCACATTTTTGGGGAAGTTTCTACAAGACCCTCATGGGTAGATCCAGGATTCCCATCCCAGGGAAGTGCCAGGATGAAGCTCAGTCCTTTACGGAAGTCAGGGAACAAAACTCTTTAACATGAGCACCGTTCCCAGCACTCGCCTGGTCTAGAAGTGTTTGGAAGGGATCTGAAAGAATGGAAAGGGTGAGGAGCTGAAGGTGAGGAGCTGAAGGTGAGGAGCTGAAGGTGAGGAGCTGAAGGTGAGGAGCTGAAGGGTGAGGAGCTGAAGGTGAGGAGCTGAAGGGTGAGGAGCTGAAGGGTGAGGAGCTGAAGGATGAGGAGCTGAAGGGTGAGGAGCTGAAGGTGAGGAGCTGAAGGTGAGGAGCTGAAGGGTGAGGAGCTGAAGGTGAGGAGCTGAAGGTGAGGAGCTGAAGGTGAGGAGCTGAAGGATGAGGAGCTGAAGGTGAGGAGCTGAAGGTGAGGAGCTGAAGGGTGAGGAGCTGAAGGGTGAGGAGCTGAAGGTGAGGAGCTGAAGGGTGAGGAGGTGAAGGTGAGGAGCTGAAGGGTGAGGAGGTGAAGGTGAGGAGGTGAAGGTGAGGAGCTGAAGGTGAGGAGGTGAAGGTGAGGAGCTGAAGGGTGAGGAGCTGAAGGTGAGGAAATGAAGGTGAGGAAATGAAGGTGAGGAAATGAAGGTGAGGAAATGAAGGTGAGGAAATGAAGGTGAGGAAGGTGAGGAGCTGAAGGTGAGGAGGTGAAGGTGAGGAGCTGAAAGGTGAGGAGCTGAAGGGTGAGGAGCTGAAGGTGAGGAGGTGAAGGTGAGGAGGTGAAGGATGAGGAGCTGAAGGGGAGGAGCTGAAGGGTGAGGAGCTGAAGGTGAGGAGCTGAAGGGTGAGGAGGTGAAGGTGAGGAGCTGAAAGGTGAGGAGCTGAAAGGTGAGGAGCTGAAGGGTGAGGAGCTGAAGGTGAGGAGGTGAAGGTGAGGAGGTGAAGGTGAGGAAATGAAGGTGAGGAGCTGAAGGTGAGGAGCTGAAGGTGAGGAGCTGAAGGTGAGGAGCTGAAGGTGAGGAGGTGAAGGTGAGGAGCTGAAGGTGAGGAGCGGAAGGTGAGGAGCTGAAGGGTGAGGAACTGAAGGTGAGGAGCTGAAGGTGAGGAGCTGAAGGTGAGGAGCTGAAGGTGAGGAGGTGAAGGTGAGGAGGTGAAGGTGAGGAGGTGAAGGTGAGGAGGTGAAGGTGAGGAGGTGAAGGTGAGGAGCTGAAGGGTGAGGAGCTGAAGGGGAGGAGCTGAAGGTGAGGAGGTGAAGGTGAGGAGGTGAAGGTGAGGAGGTGAAGGTGAGGAGGTGAAGGTGAGGAGGTGAAGGTGAGGAGCTGAAGGTGAGGAGGTGAAGGTGAGGAGGTGAAGGGTGAGGAGGTGAAGGGGAGGAGGTGAAGGGGAGGAGCTGAAGGGGAGGAGCTGAAGGGGAGGAGCTGAAGGGGGAGGAGGTGAAGGTGAGGAGGTGAAGGTGAGGAGGTGAAGGTGAGGAGGTGAAGGTGAGGAGGTGAAGGTGAGGAGGTGAAGGTGAGGAGCTGAAGGTGAGGAGCTGAAGGTGAGGAGCTGAAGGGTGAGGAGCTGAAGGGTGAGGAGCTGAAGGGTGAGGAGGTGAAGGTGAGGAGCTGAAGGTGAGGAGCTGAAGGTGAGGAGCTGAAGGTGAGGAGCTGAAGGGTGAGGAGGTGAAGGTGAGGAGCTGAAGGGTGAGGAGCTGAAGGTGAGGAGGTGAAGGTGAGGAACTGAAGGGTGAGGAGCTGAAGGGTGAGGAGCTGAAGGTGAGGAGCTGAAGGTGAGGAGCTGAAGGGTGAGGAGCTGAAGGTGAGGAGCTGAAGGTGAGGAGCTGAAGGTGAGGAGCTGAAGGGTGAGGAGGTGAAGGTGAGGAGGTGAAGGTGAGGAGGTGAAGGGGAGGAGGTGAAGGGGAGGAGGTGAAGGGGAGGAGGTGAAGGTGAGGAGGTGAAGGTGAGGAGGTGAAGGTGAGGAGGTGAAGGTGAGGAGGTGAAGGTGAGGAGGTGAAGGTGAGGAGCTGAAGGGTGAGGAGCTGAAGGTGAGGAGCTGAAGGTGAGGAGCTGAAGGTGAGGAGCTGAAGGTGAGGAGGTGAAGGGTGAGGAGGTGAAGGGTGAGGAGCTGAAGGTTGAGGAGGTGAAGGGCAGAGAGCAGAGGATGAGGGCTGCAAGGTGTGACAAAGGCATCGCCAAAGATGTGATCTCCAAGAATGAGGGCTCTAGAAGAGGACAAGCATGAAGTGGAGGTACCACAGGAGCAGCAGTGCTGGGGACGGGGTTTGGGACTCAGCACCATTGGTAGACCCGTACCTAGGTTTTCCACTATCCTCTTCTTGGTCATCTCCAGGGCCTCCTGCCGCAGCTGCAGCGCGTGCTGGGCGATCTCATCACTGGCCACGTTGGAGGTCATGATGAAGATGGCATCTTTGCAGTCAATGGTCTTGCCCTTCCCATCCGTCAGCCTGCCCTGCAACAGCACCGGGTGCACAGCACAGCGTGAGCAGGACCCACAGGATGAGGCCAAAATGTGAGGAGAAGGACACGGCTCCCATGTTTCCCCAAAGTGGATTTATTTACATCATGGAATCATGGAATGGGTTGGGATGAAGGGAGCTTAAAGCCCATCCACTCCCAATCCCTGCCATGGGCAGGGACCCCTTCCACTGGAGCAGCTTGCTCCAAGCCCCTGTGTCCAACCTGCCCTTGAACACTGCCAGGGATGGGGCAGCCACAGCTTCTCTGGGCACCCTGGGCCAGCGCCTCAGCACCCTCACAGGGAAGAGCTTCTGCCTAAGAGCTCAGCTCAGTCTCCCCTCGGGCAGGTTAAAGCCATTCCCCTTGGCCTGTCCCTACAGGCCCTTGTCCCAAGCCCCTCTCCAGCTTTCCTGCGGCCCCTTTAGGCACTGGAGCTGCTCTCAGGTCTCACTTCCAAAGGGATGCCCATGGATTCGAGCAGGCGGGAAACAGTGATTTGCCCTGTCCACAGTCCCAGCCATCCCCATCCAGAACATCCTTGATGGAAGCTCTGGGAAATGCCTCATGGGGTGGGTGTGCTGATGGGCACCTTTAACCCAGCCTCCTGTAGCAACAGAGCCCAGATGTTCACCACAGCCTTCAGATGAGTCAGTCCAAAGCTCCCCATGGGGCTGCTCGGGGGGAGCTTTGTGGTGGTCTGAAAGCACCACGAGGACTCCCAGCATCCCAGCCTGGACTGGGCCGGAGGGGACTTTAAAGCTCACCCAGTTCCAGCCCCCTGCTCTGCATCTTGTGCTCAGGCTCTGCCTCTTGCACAGCAGCTTTATTGCCAAGGCGCTGGTGGTGCTGAGAGGCAGGGACGCTCCCCAGCATCGCGCTGCAAGGCCTTTACAGGGCTTTTGTGCTTCTTGGAAGGATTAATAACTCCATTTTTCCTTGCATAGATCACAGGAGCAGCAGCTCAATGGGAAATCAATTCCTGCAGCACGCACTTGACAGGGCAATAACCCAAATGTTAATCTCAAGCACCCAACAAGGATTTGTGTCATTGTGCTGGAGATCAGCTGCGAGGAAGCAAACTGCCTGGGGAGGTCCTGGCTTCCGAGGCCTTCTCCTGCTCCCTCTGTTCCACTCTATGGAACAAGAGACACAGGCCCCTTGCAGGAGGGCTAGGGCCACCCCAGGGAGCTGCTGTGGGTGCCATTGCCACCACAGGGCTCGCTTTGTGCGCGATCCCAAGGGATGCTCACAAAGTTCACTCTGTTATAGCCATATCCCAGTTATCCTGCAGGATTACTTGGGTTAATCTCATTGGAATTCAGCCCGTGCTTCAAGGCCAGGTTGGACACAGGGGCTTGGAGCAAGCTGCTCTAGTGGAAGGTGCCCCTGCTTGTGGAGCTGGATGAGCATTAAGGTCCCTTCCACCCAAACCATTCCATGAATCTATGTCGATCCAATTCCCAGGCTTCATCCCCACATTTCCAGCCCTCCCAGTGGCTTTTCCTTTGCCTGAAGATGACGCTGACTCCATCAGGAGACCTCAGCACCAGCCTGTTCCCTGGCTGGGTGACAGTGCTCGGAAGGGACCACTGATGTGGAGCATCCCAGCACATCTCCTGCCTCCCTCTTCCCTTCCCCGTGGCTTTACCTCATCGAAGAGCTGCAGCATGATGGTGAGCACGTCCGGGTGGGCTTTGTCAACCTCATCGAAGAGCACCACGGCGTTCGGGCACTGCCTCAGCTTCTTGGTGAGCTGCCCACCCTCCTCGTGGCCCACGTAGCCCGGCGGGGAGCCGATGAACTTGGCAACCTGGGAGGCAGCATCAGGGCACGTGGAGCTCATCCATGGAAGCCACAGTGAAGCCTCCTTGGGAGCCCAGCAGGCAGCCCCCAACCTGTGGGGCCTTCATCCCAAACCATTCCATGGTTCTCCAATGAAGACCCATCTCAGCAAGGAGCTCAAATCCAAAGGGATTTGTCCCTCCTGCCCCAGCTCTGGGGTGACCCTGGTGAGGTCCCCCCTCTCCTGCAGCACCAGCATGGGGTGGGAGGTGCGACAGGAGGGATGTGCTCTGCACCGCTGCCCTCTCCTCTGCTGGATTCTCCCATTCCCTTCCGAGTTGCTCTTCCCCAAAGCTCCACGCTGCACAGACATGGGGTGTTCAAGCTTTCCTTGCTCCTTGCTCTCTGTTCCCAATTTCCTGCTATTTCCCATACTGGGAATGTAGAAGCTGGAGCAAAGCTGCTGCTCTGCTGCGCTCCCCCTTTGCCTCCCCAAACCACTCATCTCCTGGAGAACATGGAAGCGATCCGGGAATGCCCTGCCTGGCACTGCCAGGGTGGAACAAGAGGGAGCTGGTGGCACCCTGGGAGCAGGGGGAAGCCATTCACTGACCTCGTGCCTCTCTTGGAACTCCGACATGTCCAGTCTGATGAAGCCCTGCAAGAGAAAGGAACCCTTGAGGTGGTGGTGGAGGAACTGCTCCGAACTCATCACATTTACAAGGTTCCTCCAGACCCAGGCCGGTGCCTGCATGGATCAAAACAGGGATATGGGGCTCTCAAAGACCGGTGGTGCTGGAGCGGCCACATCCACCCCAGAACACCCAGGGTTGTTGTGAGGAAGAGGAAGGGGGAGACTGAGATGAGCTCTTAGGCAGAAGCTCTTCCCTGTGAGGGTGCTGAGGCGCTGGCACAGGGTGCCCAGAGAAGCTGTGGCTGCCCCATCCCTGGCAGTGTTCAAGGCCAGGTTGGACACAGGGGCTTGGAGCAAGCTGCTCCAGTGGAAGGGGTCCCTGCCCGTGGCAGGGGTTGGAGCTGGAGGAGCTTTAAGGTCCCTTCACCCCAACCCATTCCATGGTTCCATGTTCCGAGCTAACACAACCTTCAGCATTGAACGGATCCCTCCATGTCCAGGCACTGACCAGTTCCAGGAGCTGGGAATGAAGGTGCCTGAAGCCCAGGAGCTGGGATTTTCTGCTTTAGGAAGGCCGTTACGGGAGGACGAGGAGCAGAAGCCAGCACAGGCGCATTCATCGCATTGTTTTGATCTGCTCCCTGCAGCTCCCATCCTGTCCCATGGCCAGTCCCTGCCGGAGGATGCTGGGGACAGGTTCAGGGGGGATTTTCCCTGCTCCTGCATGGGAGAGATCTGGGCACCTCCCAGAGCCTAAATCTCAAGGCTTAAACATGGAGTACCCGGCTTGAAACGCTTGGTGCCTCCAAACCTCACATCCCTGAGCTGCCCCTTATGAAGCCACCACCACCAGGGAGGATGGAACTAGGTGAGCTCTGAGACCCCTTCCAAGCATTCCATGATGATTCCATGAATCAGCTGAGGGAAGAGCGTTACCTTTTTGACATCCTTATGGATGTACTTGGCTGTCTGCTTGGCCAGCTCCGTTTTACCTGTTCCAGAGAAGAAAAGACTCGTGTTAACCAGGTCTGTCCATCATCCTGTGCCAACACCAGGGCTGGCACCAGCATCACCAACACAAGTGTTGTCTCCATGCAAACACACTCGGGACGCTGTGAGATCAGATCCCATCCTCCCAATGTGTCCAGTGAGGGAAAAACTTCATTGAACACACAGGTTCTGCTGGAAAAATCCCTGGCTGTGCCCAGAAAGCCCTTCCTGCTGCCACGCTGGCACCATCGATGGCTTTCCTGGGGGTTTGTGTCCAGCTCCAGGGCCTGAAGGGGCTGCAGGAAACCTGGAGAGGGGCTTTGGCCAAGGGCGTGCAGGGACAGGCCAAGGGGAATGGCTTGAACCTGCCAGAGGGGCTTGGAGCTGGAGGAGCTTTAAGGTCCCTTCATCCCAAACCCTTCCATGATTCCCTGATTCCCAGGTTCACTGCACTATCACACCTCCCCGCAGCTCTGCCGGTGCCGATGGCTTTGGTGGCTGGATCTGAGGATCACGGAAGGAGATCAGCACAGAAGTGCTGCAAACGTGGGAACTGAGCCAGAACTCAGCATCCTGGTGCAGCTCAACCTCTGTCCACTTTGGCTGTTGCTGGGTTGTGGGTTCCCACATGTGAGCACATGGGTCCAGATGGGCTCTTACACACAGGGCATGAACGTAAGTGAATCAGGATGGATCCTTACCTTATAATCATGGAATGGATGGGGTGGAAGGGACCTTAAAGCTCCTCCAGCTCCAACCCCTGCCACGGGCAGGGACCCCTTCCACTGGAGCAGCTTGCTCCAAGCCCCTGTGTCCAACCTGGCCTTGAACACTGCCAGGGATGGGGCAGCCACAGCTTCTCAGTGCTTTCTTGTTTCAATATTCCTTTTTATGGGAGTAAAAGGAGTGGAAAACCCCTCCATGGACACACAGAGGAGTTGAAGAGCTGCAATTCACACCATTGAGCCTCCACACCGGGTGCAGTGAAGGCCCAAACCCATTGGTTTTATAGAGCTTTCTACAACTGCTCTTGAGTTAACACCCGGCCCCTGGCAGGGCAGCGATCCATAGATGCCAGTGTGTGTGCCCTGACCCCTCCAGCACCAGCCCCTGCCTGAGGCTGAGGGATGCAGGGGATGCAGGATGAGCACTGGGGCTGTTGCAGATGTCACTTTGGACACTTCAAAGCTGCTCTGGCTGTTTTGCTCCCTGCCTGGAAGTCACCTTTGCCATGCCATGAAGGGAGCAAGTGTTTTGTTACCTTTCATTGTTCTTGAGGACAAATATTATGGGAGTCAATCAAATCCTGTCATTCCAAAGCCTCCCGTGTCCATAGGAGTGAGACAGCACAGGATGGAGCTGCCAGTAGCAGCCTCCTGCTGTCACCGCTCCCATGGAGGCATAAACCAACCCTTTTCCTGGGAAAACTGCCCCTTTTGGGATGGGATAACTCAGCACGAAGCTGCCAGTGCCCTGCCTGGGACCTGCTGGGGGTTATCCTGCGGGATCCTGGACCAGCCGGAGGGATGCAACACTTAAACTGGTGTTTTCTGAGAGCTCTGTGTGGAGCAAAGAGAGAAGGGGCTGCGCTGGGCCTGAGGAGCAGCCCCAGCCCCTCCATCCCTCTGGCACAGCCCAATCCTTACCTATTCCAGAGGACCCCAGGAACAGGAAGACGAGCGGGTGCTCCTCGTCGTACCAGCCGTTCTCCTTCCTCCGAATGGCTGTGTTTAAAGACAATGGGAACAACAAAAAGGAGGAAGGGGAGGGAGGGAAGGGGGGGAAAGGCAAATAAATCAATGCCACAGAAGCAGGGATAATTATCACTAAGTACACACTCTGTTTTCCTGCTCTCTCCCCACTCAAAGTCCTCGCTGCCATTAGTGCCATCTAATTCGATTAGGCAGGCCCGGCCCCAGAGACACCTAATCAGGTTAGCATGGATTGGGAAAGCTGCCCAGAGCAGATCGCGGATAAAGTTTTCCAGGATGTGCACTCAGTGTTGCCAGGGAGACGGGAGGGAGGGGGGACAGGGAGGGATGGAGGGAGGGATGGAGCGGTACCAGCGCAGCGATGCTGCACCAGAGAGCAGGTCCGAAGAGGTTTGTGTGTTATTCCTTGAGTGGGAATGGGAAGAGGGAGGGGATTGATGGAGTGGGGTAAGGCTGGAAGGGCTGGGAAAGGAGAGTTTCCATGTCTCTGGATGGCAATATCCAAAGGGATCCAGCTCTGCTCTGGAGCCAGGCTGAGAGAGCTGGGCTGGGGCAGCCTGGAGAAGAGAAGGCTCCTGAAGGGGAGACCTGAGAGCAGCTCCAGTGCCTAAAGGGGCTGCAGGAAACCTGGAGAGGGGCTTGGGACAAGGGCCTGTAGGGCCAGGCCAAGGGGAATGGCTTGAACCTGCCCGAGGGGAGACTGAGATGAGCTCTTAGGCAGAAGCTGTTCCCTGTGAGGGTGCTGAGGCGCTGGCCCAGGGTGCCCAGAGAAGCTGTGGCTGCCCCATCCCTGGCAGTGTTCAAGGCCAGGTTGGACACAGGGGCTTGGAGCAAGCTGGAGATGGGAAGGGAAACCCCATCTCCGGAGGTTACCAGCGGGAGGTTTGGGATTGACCTGACCAGAGGCATGAAGCATCCCCACAAAAGCAGAGAACTCGCTCATCCAGGAGCCAAAGAACCTGCTCCAGGGGCTGGATGGGAGAATTCAATCTGGCAATGAGGCAGGATGGGTTTTGTAATGAGGGTGATTCAGCACTGCAGGAGTGTGGCTGGATCCCAATCCTTGTGGAGCCTGGGGAGAAGATGGGAAGAATCCCTGCAAGGAGGTGGTGGCTCAGGCTGGATGTGAAGTTTGATCACTTTGTGATGCAGGAGTCAGCCTAAAGAGCCAAAAAAGCCCAGTTTAACCCGAAAATCCAAGGCACATCCACTCCATGGAACGGGATGGAGCGCAGGGATTGGGAATTCAGTGGAAGACGAGCCCCAGCACAACGGGGACGTGACATTTTGTGTCTGGCCACAATCAAGATGCATTTCCCATCCCTTGGCCACGCTAACACATCCTGACTCCTGTCAAGGCTTAATGAGACCGGGCTTAGAGCCAGGCTCTGCCTCACCCTGCCCGGGGGGACCAGCTCCAGCAGTGGGCAGGGATTTGTCCTCTTGGCCATGGTGGTTGATGCGGTGGTGAACATCTCCTCAAACCGGGACCAGTGGCACCAGTGGGGACCATGGGGGTCCATACTGGGCCCAGTGCTGCTCAGTGTCTTCATAAGTGATGTGGATGATGGGATCAAGAGTTCCCTGATGACACCAAACTGAGTGGGGAAGGGAGAGCTGGGAGTGTTCAGCTGGAGAAGAGAAGGCTCAGGGAGACCTGATCCATGTGCCAGGAGTTAAAGGGGGGCTGCAGAGAAGATGGAGACTCCCTTTGGACAAGGAGTCCCATGGGAAAGCCAAGGGGTGATGGGCACAAGTTACTGCTGGGGAGATTCCCAATGGACACAAGAGGAGAATCATTCCCAATGGGAACAAGCAGCCATTGGAACAATCTCCCCAGGGCAGTGGTGACTCCCCAGTGTTGGACACTGTTAAGATGGGGCTGCACAGGGTGCTGGGCATCCAGTCTGGGTCATGCTGTGCCTGGAGAGGTTGGAGCGGATGATCCCTGAGGTCCCTTCCATTGGGATTCTAGGATTCCATGAAATCACGGGCAGCATCCATGTTATCCCCACTGAAGAGCCAGCTCTCAGGAGCAAGAGGAGATGCCCATGGCATGGAGGTGCAGGGGGGTGCCTGTGTGATCCCAGAGCTGCTCCCATGTCCCCTGCACACCTCCCGGAGCATCCCACTGTGGCTTGTGCTCCATCCCTGCCCTTTATGGCAGCAAAGCTGAGGTCAGCCACGCGGGTGGATAAATTTCCTGCAGGATTGATGGGGAATAACGGGACCACTGACAGTGTCTGCAGCATCTCAGCTAATAAAGGTAATAAAGCTCAGCTCCAGGGCATGGAGTGACCACGGGCAGGGTCAGCACGTTCAATGGTCTGCAGGCAGCCAGGTTAAGTGTTAAGTGTTGTCTCTTTTCACTCCCCTCTCCAGCAGCATCCCGGGTTTTATGGATAAACACTCATCTTGCTCATCACAACTCCAGGGATATAAAGCATCCCATAAAACACAACCACCATGGAGTCAGTGCTGTGATCCCGGCTGGAAGGGGTTGGGCATTAGTTAGAGCCATCAATGGTGTGATGAGGTGGAAAACCTCTGCTACAAGGAGCCTTAAACTGATGATTCCAGCCCCAAATGCTCTTCAGGTCCTGGTTGCCATCAGAAAGGGGCCACCAAGCCTCCAGCTCCAGCCCTTCCAGCCATGGGAGGGTCCTGAGGGTTGGCCACTAGCATCATGAGGAGGAGCAGAGCTGCTGTCCTAAGGCTGGAGCAGGACATTGTGTGGATATGAAGGGGAGAACCTCAGCTTGGGAAGCCCGTGGGGCTCCTCTCCTTGGGCTCTGCACCCACAGAGCAGCCTCCAGGCCTGCTGGTGATGGCCATACAGGAGCCCACGCTGTGCCTCTTGGAAAGCCGTCCCCTTCCCGCTGGGAACGTGGCAGAAGGAGCTCCAGGTCACTGTGCTCTGCTGGAACCCCATTAAGGCACCTGAGCCCCCAGGTCCGAGTGAGGAGGTTGATGGTGACGCCGGGGCCTTCTCCTCTGGAGCCATTCCCAGCGTTGCTGTGGTGCTCTCACTTGATTTTGGCCATCAGTAACGGTGTGAGCGCGGCGCGGGGTCTCCGAGAGGCCCTTCAGCTCTCTATTGAACTGATAAATTCACTGTATTACTTTACACAAATCAATACCCTCGCAGTTCTCAGCCCTTGATGTGACCAAAATTGGTTTCAGCCAATTTGTGAGTGTAATAAATGTCCATTTATCAAATCAATTCATTCAGGGGAGCGGCTCGGACCGCCCGGGTCGGGGTACGTGGGGTGAGCGATCCAGGTCTGCACCCGCTGTGGGATCGCTCGTCTCCATCCAGGATGGGTCCAGGGGTGAACGCATCCCAAAGGAACTGATCCAGCCCCGCTGCTGGTGGCACTGGGATGTGGAAGATGAACCTCAAACTATCCCAACACTGCTCCCAAGCAGAGCCTGACCTGACCTTGGTGTGAGAAGTGTACACAAAATGTAGGAGCCAGGAAGGATCCGACCAGAGGAGGCCCCGGAGCTGCTGCGAGGGCTGGAGCAGCTCTGCCGTGGAGCCAGGCTGAGAGAGCTGGGCTGGGGCAGCCTGGAGAAGAGAAGGCTCCTGAAGGGGAGACCTGAGAGCAGCTCCAGTGCCTAAAGGGGCTGCAGGAAACCTGGAGAGGGGCTTGGGACAAGGGCCTGTAGGGACAGGCCAAGGGGAATGGCTTTAACCTGCCCAAGGGGAGACTGAGATGAGCTCTTAGGCAGAAGCTCTTCCCTGTGAGGGTGCTGAGGCGCTGGCCCAGGGTGCCCAGAGAAGCTGTGGCTGCCCCATCCCTGGCAGTGTTCAAGGCCAGGTTGGACACAGGGGCTTGGAGCAAGCTGCTCCAGTGGAAGGGGTCCCTGCCCGTGGCAGGGGTTGGAGCTGGAGGAGCTTTAAGGTCCCTTCAACCCAGACCATTGTGACTCTGTGATCCTAGGAGGATGATTCCCACTGCCCCGTTTCCCTGCAGCTCTGGAGCTCTGCCTCATTCCAACGTTCTCCCTGCTCAATGCACTCAGAATTCACCAGTCGGAATCAGACGCAGATTTTCTGCTCCCCCTTTATCCAAACCCTCTGCACTCCAAAGCAAGCCACGCTTTCCCTTCCTTGCTCCTCCTGATCCAGCTGCAGGAAGAGCTGGAACAGCTTCGTTCAATCCCCAGGCTCTGGAACAGCAGCACTGGGCAGGGCTGGTGCTGGAGCCAACCTCTCCGTGCCCATGGGCTGGCAAACGCTGTGCATCCCATAGAGGAGGTGCATGGAGCTGTAAGAGAGGTTTATGGGGACTTACATCAGAGGTGTTCGTGCCCTGGCAGGATATTTAGGATATGGGATAACAAAACTTACGTATGGAATCATGGGATGGGTTGGGATGAAGGGACCCTAAAGCTCATCCTGCTCTCCTGCCCCTGTGGATTCCAGTCAGGAATCATCACTCACCTCCCCACAGCCCTGCTGAGCTCTACCCTGCTTCCTGCAGCAGAGAAAGCAGCGGAGCTCACCTCTATCCCATGGGAAGGGTTTCTCCCCTCTGTGGCAGTGATGCCAAGCACCAGCTCCGTGTGAGCATTCCCAGTGCCCCGGCCCTCCCCACAAACCCCACAGCACACGTTCCCTTTGTATTCCCATCTGAGCCCCTCTGGAGAGTGTTTGGATCATGCAGCGAGTGATGGATTAAATCAGATTATTCAATTACAGGCCGGGTTATACATTAAACAGCTCAGCAGGCTCGGCTAATCCCGGCATGTGGAGTTTGGGAAGCGTCCTAGTGACAAACTGGGGACCGGGAGGCCACGAAGTGGGAGCAAACCCAGCTGGGAATGAATGAAATCACCCCAAAAGCAGCCGGGCAGGGGGCTGGGAGGAAAACCCACGTCTCCAAATTCCCTGTTCCTGAGAGAAAACAGCAGGAACGGGGCAGAAGGGAGAGGGGAGGAGGGGCTGGAGCCTCTCCCGCTACCTTTGGCTCTGATATCCCGAGGCTGCGGGGGGGGATCCAGCACATTCCCTCTAATTCAATAAGAGAAACCTCCATAAAGGCAGCTGCTCTAATGGGCAGCAGCACCACCTGTGTCAGGACAGCAGCACCATCAATCACAGCGCCGGGCTCGCCCCGCTCCTGCCCCCAGGCGCCGCAGCAGCACCGGGCCCGCTGTGCGCACGGGGGCTGCGCTGCTCCTGCCCGGCTCCCAGCGCCCACGGCTCCTCTTTGTTACCTCCTCCACCGCGGGGCTGCTGCCAGGGCAGCCCTGCCCCAGCCCAGCCCGGCCTCTCCTCAGCGCTTCCAGGCGCTGCTGGGATGGGCCAAGGAGTTACCACAGGATCCAGGGGCTTTGCGAACTGACCCCGGCCTTGCTGGAGCTCTGGTTTCATTGAGCCATGGAATGGGTTGAAGGGAGCTTAAAGCTCATCCGGGACCCCTTCCACTGGAGCAGCTTGCTCCAAGCCCCTGTGTCCAACCTGGCCTTGAACCCTGCCAGGGATGGGGCAGCCACAGCTTCTCGGGGCACCCTGGGCCAGCGCCTCAGCACCCTCACAGGGAAGAGCTTCTGCCTAAGAGCTCATCCCAGCCTCCCCCCTGGCAGGTTCAAGCCATTCCCTTTGGTCTACCCGGGGTTCTGAGAAGCTGCCCCATGGAAAAGCACCTGTGATGAACAACCAGGACCCATCTTCTCCTTCCCCCTCCTGGCTGGGGCTGTGCGCTCCATGACGTGCACTGGATGGAGCCTGTAGTGAGACCCAGAGCTCAGAGCTCCCCGGGGGCTCAGAGCCTGCCCTGGAGCTCGCGGGGCTCTCAGCTCCCTGCCCTGGGTTACCCCGTGCAGGGGATCTGCTGCCACAGGCATGGGTAGGAGCAAGGCAGGTTTGCAGTGGGAGGTAACAGCATGTCCTGGGCTAAGGGTGTCAGCCACCATCCTGCTCTGCTCTGCAGATGCCCAGCACCCTTTTGTCTCAGTGATTACCATAACGAAGTTATGCTCCGAGCAACTGTCAGGGCTCATCTGATGTCTGTGGCTTCTGTTGGGGCCCATGTGCCTAAAAGCTGCTCTGGGTTTAACCTCAGCTCCAGCACTCTCTGGTGGAAGCATCCTCAAACCTTGCTGCACACCACGAGAGCCCAGCTCCTCACTACAGGAAACCTGGAGAGGGGCTTTGGACAAGGGCCTGCAGGGCCAGACCAAGGGGAATGGCTTGAACCTGCCAGAGGGGAGACTGAGATGAGCTCTTAGGCAGAAGCTCTTCCCTGTGAGGGTGCTGAGGCGCTGGCCCAGGGTGCCCAGAGAAGCTGTGGCTGCCCCATCCCTGGCAGTGTTCAAGGCCAGGTTGGACACAGGGGCTTGGAGCAAGCTGCTCCAGTGGAAGGGGTCCCTGCCCACGGCAGTGGTTGGAGCTGGATGGGCTTTAATGTCCCTTCATCCCAACCCACTCCGTATTTCCTTTATGAAGGGCTCTCTCCCCCAGGCAAGATATCCCTGCTGGACCTCATCAGGGGTCCCCCCCACCTCAATGACTCACTGGGAGGCAGCCTCAGGTCAAGTCCCGAGGGAGCGTGGTGCCCTCCCTGGGGAGCAGGGGATGTGGGATGGACGAGCAGGCTCCTACCTGCTCCCACCGTGGCAATGGCGCTCTCCTGGCCGATGATGTGCTCCTTGAGGCGCTGCTCCAGCGGAAACCTCCGGCGTTCCTCCAGCTCCCTCCTGCGCTGCTCCTCCTGGAACTGGGGCAGGGAGGAGAACGGTGGGATCAGAGGCTTTCGTGAGCAATAACGCGAACGTCAGGTGGGTGCATGGAGCTTTTCCCCCTAGGACAGGTGGAATTCCGCTCCAGGCACTGGGAAGCAGCCATTGCTCATCCTAAGGAGTTCTCATCCTGTTATAAGCTCATATGGAAAAAGAAAACGTTGGCTATTGCACTTGGATTTGCTTTCCCACCCTCCACATGTCTCCCATGCAGCCTCCAAGCTCTTCCCGCAGGGCTGTGTCCTGGTGGGAATGCTGGGAAGCAGACATGCTCCTTTGGAGAAGGACCCTCTGCAGCATGGAGGAAACACTGGGAAAAGCTCTTCATTGGGAGATTGGCTTCCCTGTGCTCCAGAGGAGGCATCCATCCTGCTCCAGAGCAACAGGGATTCACACACTGCTCCCACCCAGCCCATTTCCCAGCGGGATGGGCTGTGTTTGCCACACCAGAGCTGGCCAAGAGAGAACATAATCATGGAACCCTGGAATCTCAGTGGAAGGGACCTCAGGGATCATCTGCTCCAACCTCTCCAGGCACAGCAGGACCCAGACTGGATGCCCAGCACCCTGTGCAGCCCCATCTTAACAGTGTCCAACACTGGGGAGTCACCACTGCCCTGGGGAGATTGTTCCAATGGCTGCTTGTTCCCATTGGGAATGATTCTCCTCTTGTGTCCATTGGGAATCTCCCCAGCAGTAACTTGTGCCCATCACCCCTCGGCTTTCCCATGGGACTCCTTGTCCAAAGGGAGTCTCCATCTTCTCTGCAGCCCCCCTTTAACTCCTGGCACATGGATCAGGTCTCCCTGAGCCTTCTCTTCTCCAGCTGAACACTCCCAGCTCTCTCAGCCTTTCCTCACTGCTGCCCAGCCCTGGGACCATCTTTGGGGCCCTTCTCTGGGCCCTCTCCAGCCCGGCCACAGCTTTGCTGTGCAGCAGGACCCAACCTGACCCCGTGTTCCAGGGGTGCCCTGACCAGCACCCAGCACAGTGGGACAATGGCACCTTCATCCCTGTGGTGATGCCCTTGGGGATGTTCCCCAGCACCCTGTTGGGTTTCTTTGCTGCAGCCACTGCTCACTCCTATGGAGCTGGGGTCCCCCAGGGCCCTTTCCCAGCACTGCTCCAGCCTGGGCTGCACACAAGGATCCCACAGGGTCTGCAGATGGAGGAGCCACCCCTGAGCCCACCCGCCCGAAGGGGAAACCCCTGTAACAAACCATGGCGTGGTCACAGTTGGATGCTGCTCCCACATCCTGAGTGGATAAGCCCATCCAGGCCCACTTCCACCGCTCCCTGGGTGAGCGGTGCCTGACAGGAGGTAAAACCCCCATATAAAGAGCAAACACTCCAGTTCTGGCTGGTGCCATCAGCCCCATGTGTATGAGATGCCATCAGCCTCTGTAGGGGGCAATAACTTCCCTGGGGATCCCAGTGGAGCAGCTCCATGGAACAGACCATGGGATGAAGGGAGCTTAAAGCTCCCCCAGCTCCAACCCCTGCCATGGGCAGAGCCCCCTTCCACTGGAGCAGCTTGCTCCAAGCCCCTGTGTCCAACCTGGCCTTGAACACTGCCAGGGATGGGGCAGCCACAGCTCCTCTGGGCACCCTGGGCCAGCGCCTCAGCACCCTCACAGGGAAGAGCTTCTGCCTAAGAGCTCATCTCAGTCTCCCCTCTGGCAGGTTCAAGCCATTCCCCTTGGCCTGGCCCTACAGGCCCTTGTCCCAAGCCCCTCTCCTGCTTTCCTGCAGCCCCTTTAGGCACTGGAGCTGCTCTGAGGTCCTGTTTGCTCCATAAAGGCCGTAACAGTTTGGGATGAGGAAGCAGACACAAGCTCCAGGTTTGCAGGTCCTCGCTGCTGCCTGCAGGGAGAGAGCTGTGAGAAGGGGAACTGTGGCTCATCCTGCCTGAAAGACTCCTTCCAGTCCTGCTGGAGATGGGAGAGACGGCTCTGACCTGGCCTGGTGCACACAAAGAGTTCAATGGCAAAGACAGACTTGTAAGAGCCAAGGACTCTTCATCAGGGACTGTAGTGACAGGACAAGGGGTGATGGGTTCAAACTGAAACAGGGGAAGTTTAGATTGGATCTAAGGAAGAAATTCTTTACTGTGAGGGTGCTGAGGCACTGGAATGGGTTGCCCAGGGAGGTTGTGAATGCTCCATCCCTGGCAGTGTTCAAGGCCAGGCTGGACAGAGCCTTGCATGACCTGGTTTAGTGTGAGGTGCCCCTGGCACGGATTTGGAACTGGATGATCTTCAGGTCCTTTCCAATCCTATTCTATGATTCTAAGCCCAGCCCTGGGGCTGCTTCCTCCTGCTCACACAGACAAGACACAAGGTTTGGCTTCTGCTCCCTCCCTTTTGGCCCTGGGTGCAGGAGAGGCCACTTCCACTGGACCGGGGTGCCCTGCAGCTGGCCCCAGGCCCCGGGCGCGCGCTCTGGTGCAGGGAGCACACGGAGCATCCCTGCTCGTGCAGGCAGAAGGGCCATCCAAATAAATTAAACATAGAGATGAAGCCTCCTTGCTATTCTGGCAGCGGGCTATGTAAATCACAGCTAGGGGATGTGCCCAGCCTGTAACAGTGCTGCCAATTCATTCTCCTGCAGTGATTAAAATGAGCAATTCCTCCTCAAAGACTCTCTGTGGAGCGCGGATACCGGAGCGGCTGCAGCCCCCCGAGCACCACGTCCCCCCCAGCTCCGTATCCATCACCAGCCGCCTTCTCCCGCTCCCCGTTTATAGACAAGAGCTCTCATCTCCAGCAGGAACATCCCATAGATCTATGTCCTTCCTCTCGTCCCTCGATTCGTTAAGCATTAAACCCATCACTGTGCTTCGTGCTGGTACGGGCAAGCTCCTTCCCCAGGGCTGGCTCCAGAGAGCGCTCACCCAGCACACGATTCCCCCCTCATCCTCCTTGGGAGGTTTATTCCCAACTTTTTGTGCTGGAGGGAAGTGATGGGATCCACCTGGACCAGGACAGCCCAAGAGGTGGGACCATAGAACCTCATGGAGCTCAAGCAGGCCAAGGGCAAGGTCCTGCGCATGGACCAGGGCAATCCCAGCACAAACACAGGCTGGAGGAGATGGGATGGAGCCTGAGGAGAAGGACTTGGGGTGCTGGGTGAGGAGGAGCTCCCCATGATCCCATCCCTGGGAGTGCTCAAGGCTCAAGGCCAGGTTGGACACAGGGGCTTGGAGCAAGCTGCTCCAGTGGAAGGGTAAAGCAAGGGAAGCTGCCTTAAGGTAGCTTAAGGGAAGCTACCTTGGAAGGGTAAAGCAAGGGAAGCTGCCCGTGGCAGGGTTGGAGCTGGAGGAGCTTTAAGGTCCCTTCATCCCAACCCATTCCATGACTCCATGACTCTATGTCATGGTGCACTGCAGCCCACTCAAGGACACAGGATCCTCAGACCTGTTTCTTTTCACCATGAATTTCAGACCTGGAACAACCCCTGATTTCCTCTGGTTTTGCCACGGGGCTCCAGAACAGCGCTTCTGCTCCTCTGCACCCACCTTCTGAGGCAGACCATGGACACGGGAGTGGAGGACACGCATCCATGTACCCGGAACACTGCACAAGTGGGGTTTTCCCCTTACACACCATGGTTTGGATTCATACAGCTCCTGGGTGTGCTAGGGTGTTCCAGGTCACCTTAACCTGGAGCCCGGGAGTGGGGAGGGAACCAGGGCTCACCTTTGTCTCTGCTGCCTTCAGGAGGTCCTTGACCTCCCCATCCCGGGCGTAGTCCAGGGGGGTATGGCCCATCTCGTTCTTCTGCAGCGGGTTGGCACCTGAGGGGAGGAAGCAATGGATGGGATCAGGGATTGGAGCCGAACCCGGCGGCAGAAGGAGCAGGAAGCACTCACTGAGCATCCTTGTGTCTGCTCCCGAGCTGCGCTCCAAAGGGAATCCGGATCAGAGAGGGGCAACGTCCAAGCAGCGGTTACACACACAGTGTCCAGGGAACGGGGACAGGAACTGTCCCTGCTCACAACTGGCTTGGCAGGGCAGGGCTGCTGTGGTCCCCAGCAGGAAGCAGAGCTTCACAAAGGCTCCCATGGGACCATTCCAGCCTCAGCCGGAGACGCTGCCCATCCCCTGGGAGAGCAACGGGAGCTGGGGCTGCTCAGAGCCGCGGAGCAGCAGCCACCATGGCCCCCGCAGGGGAAGCACCCCCTGCTCCGGAGCTCTGTGCTCGCGGGAGGGTAACGCAGCCCCTGCAGGGAGGCACATGGGCAGCGCAGCCCTGGGGGTGCTGGGGAGAAGCTCCCCATGACCCGGCTTCAGTGAGCGCTTGGGTCCAGGACCCCCCCGTGTGCTGGGTGCACCCCAGAGCGTGAGCAGCAGCTCAGGGAGGGGATCCTGCCCCTCTGCTGTGTGAAGGGGAGACCTGAGAGCAGCTCCAGTGCCTAAAGGGGCTGCAGGAAACCTGGAGAGGGGCTTGGGACAAGGGCCTGTAGGGCCAGGCCAAGGGGAATGGCTTGAAAGGGGCTTGGAGCAAGCTGCTCTAGGGGAAGGTGTCCCTGCCCGAGGCAGGGGCTGGAGCTGGAGGAGCTTTAGGGTCCCCTTATCCCAACCCATCCCATGATTCCAGACATAAGTTTTGTTATCCCATATCCTAAATATCCTGCCAGGGCACGAACACCTCTGATGTAAGTCCCCATAAACCTCTCTTACAGCTCCATGCACCTCCTCTATGGGATGCACAGCGTTTGCCAGCCCATGGGCACGGAGAGGTTGGCTCCAGCACCAGCCCTGCCCAGTGCTGCTGTTCCAGAGCCTGGGGATTGAACGAAGCTGTTCCAGCTCTTCCTGCAGCTGGATCAGGAGGAGCAAGGAAGGGAAAGCGTGGCTTGCTTTGGAGTGCAGAGGGTTTGGATAAAGGGGGAGCAGAAAATCTGCGTCTGATTCCGACTGGTGAATTCTGAGTGCATTGAGCAGGGAGAACGTTGGAATGAGGCAGAGCTCCAGAGCTGCAGGGAAACGGGGCAGTGGGAATCATCCTCCTGCCCCCGGCTGAAGGGAATGGTCCCACTGACAGTGACGGGAATCTCGAACAGAGGAGTCTGGGATGAGAAGAGATGGGAATGGGGGAAGAGCCAGTGATGGCAGCGAGGGCTCGGGATCCTGGAATCTCAGGAGATACCTGGAGAAGGCTCAGGGAGACCTGATCCATGTGCCAGGAGTTAAAGGGGGGCTGCAGAGAAGATGGAGACTCCCTTTGGACAAGGAATCCCATGGGAAAGCCGAGGGGTGATGGGCACAAGTTACTGCTGGGGAGATTCCCAATGGACACAAGAGGAGAATCATTCCCAATGGGAACAAGCAGCCATTGGAACAATCTCCCCAGGGCAGTGGTGACTCCCCAGTGTTGGACACTGTTAAGATGGGGCTGCACAGGGTGCTGGGCATCCAGTCTGGGTCCTGCTGTGCCTGGAGAGGTTGGAGCGGATGATCCCTGAGGTCCCTTCCATTGGGATTGCAGGGTTCCATAACTCTATGATTACATCCCATCCGTAGCCAAGCCTGCCGAGGGGCTCAGCAAACATCTCCCACCCCATCGGGAATGACCCGGCCACCTCAGCACAACCCAAAGCAAGCTCCATGCCCTGCTCCTGGAGGCCGGGAGAGCCCCATCCTGATGGATGGAAGGAGCAGAGGACCCCAATGAGCCGAGAGCTGGATCTGGATCTGCTTCCAGGTGAAAAATGTGCCCCATAAGGAAGAGGCGGAGAGGAGTTTCCATGGCAAGGCTTGGCATTCCGGATGAAGGCTGGGATCCCTTGGCATTCTGGATGAAGGAAGGGATCCCTTGGCATTCCGGATGAAGGCTGGGATCCCTTGGCATTCCGGATGAAGGCTGGGATCCCTTGGCATTCCGGATGAAGGAAGGGATCCCTTGGCATTCTGGATGAAGGAAGGGATCCCTTGGCATTCTGGATGAAGGCTGGGATCCCTTGGCATTCCAAATGAAGGAAGGGATCCCTTGGCATTCTGGATGAAGGCTGGGATCCCTTGGCATTCCGGATGAAGGCTGGGATCCCTTGGCATTCCGGATGAAGGAAGGGATCCCTTGGCATTTCGGATGAAGGCTGGGATCCCTTGGCATTCTGGATGAAGGCTGGGATCCCTTGGCATTCCGAATGAAGGAAGGGATCCCTTGGCATTCCGGATGAAGGAAGGGATCCCTTGGCATTCCGGATGAAGGAAGGGATCCCTTGGCATTCCGGATGGATGGAAGGGATCCCTTGGCATTCTGGATGAAGGCTGGGATCCCTTGGCATTCCAAATGAAGGAAGGGATCCCTTGGCTTTCTGGATGAAGGCTGGGATCCCTTGGCATTCTGGATGAAGGAAGGGATCCCTTGGCATTCCGAATGAAGGAAGGGATCCCTTGGCATTCCGAATGAAGGAAGGGATCCCTTGGCATTCCGGATGAAGGAAGGGATCCCTTGGCATTCTGGATGAAGGCTGGGATCCCTTGGCATTCCGGATGAAGGCTGGGATCCCTTGGCATTCCAAATGAAGGAAGGGATCCCTTGGCTTTCTGGATGAAGGCTGGGATCCCTTGGCATTCCGGATGAAGGAAGGGATCCCTTGGCATTCCGGATGAAGACTGGGATCGCTTGGCATTCCAAATGAAGGCTGGGATCCCTTGGCATTCCGGATGAAGGCTGGGATCCCTTGGCATTCCAGATGAAGGAAGGGATCCCTTGGCATTCCGGATGAAGGCTGGGATCCCTTGGCATTCTGGATGAAGGCTGGGATCCCTTGGCATTCCGGATGAAGGAAGGGATCCCTTGGCATTCTGGATGGAGAAAGGGATCCCTTGGCATTCCGGATGAAGGAAGGGATCCCTTGGCATTCTGGATGAAGGAAGGGATCCTTTGGCATTCCGGATGAAGGAAGGGATCCCTTGGCATTCCGGATGAAGGCTGGGATCCCTTGGCATTCTGGATGAAGGCTGGGATCCCTTGGCATTCCGGATGAAGGAAGGGATCCCTTGGCATTCCAAATGAAGGAAGGGATCCCTTGGCATTCCGGATGAAGGCTGGGATCCCTTGGCATTCCGGATGAAGGAAGGGATCCCTTGGCATTCCGGATGAAGGCTGGGATCCCTTGGCATTCCGGAGGAAGGAAGGGATCCCTTGGCATTCCGGATGAAGGAAGGGATCCCTTGGCATTCCGGATGAAGGAAGGGATCCCTTGGCATTTCGGATGAAGGCTGGGATCCCTTGGCATTCTGGATGAAGGAAGGGATCCCTTGGCATTCTGGATGAAGGAAGGGATCCCTTGGCATTCCGGATGAAGGCTGGGATCCCTTGGCATTCTGGATGAAGGAAGGGATCCCTTGGCATTCTGGATGAAGGAAGGGATCCCTTGGCATTCTGGATGAAGGCTGGGATCCCTTGGCATTCTGGATGAAGGAAGGGATCCCTTGGCATTCTGGATGAAGGAAGGGATCCCTTGGCTTTCCGGATGAAGGAAGGGATCCCTTGGCATTCTGGATGAAGGAAGGGATCCCTTGGCTTTCCGGATGAAGGAAGGGATCCCTTGGCATTCTGGATGAAGGCTGGGATCCCTTGGCATTCTGGATGAAGGAAGGGATCCCTTGGCATTCTGGATGAAGGAAGGGATCCCTTGGCTTTCCGGATGAAGGCTGGGATCCCTTGGCATTCCGGATGAAGGCTGGGATCCCTTGGCATTCTGGATGAAGGCTGGGATCCAGAGAGGCCACTTCCTCACTGCCGAGCGCGGCCACTCAATGTCTCTCTATTAGAGACCCCGTTCCCCCCCTTCCTCTTGCCCAACCGCAGCCTGGCAGGAGGGGGGAACTCTGTGCCCCCTCCACACGCTGACATCCTCCGGGCAAGGCTTCACCTGGGAGGAGGCCCCGTTCCCTGCCTCCCTTCCTCAGGAATTCTCCCTAATGGCTCTCCAATATTGGCCTAATCCCCTGTTAATGGCTTTGACGACTTGACTAATTGCTGCAATCATTGACAGAACCAACGGGTCGATTCCAAGCTCGGCGAGGAAATCTCGCACCCTCATCCATAACAGTGGCAGCCCCCGCCTAATGGAAGGCAGGAGGTGGCGAGGGCTCTGTCACCGCCCGCCCTGACCCCTCTTCCCCATGGCCACCTCCTCCCCTGCCCTCCCGCCCGGAGCAGCAGCGGGGCTGGGATAGGAGGCAATTTGTTGTGCGGGGCTGGGGCCGGACACCTGGGCAGCACCGCGGGCTCTGCCTCCTCCTGCTCCTCCCTGCTCGGATTAGGAGGCTCGGGCTTATCCTATTTGATAAATGGGCCTTTGGTGCGGCACCGGCGCCGGGTCACTCATTGGGGAAATATGTTCCTGTCAGAGCAGGGCCGGCACGGAGCGGAGTGACAGGCAGAGATTTTTCATATTTTATTAACTCCCTCCTCCTCCCAATTTGTCTTGAATTCCTTGGCATCCGCGAGAGCTGTCAATAGAGCCCGGGATGCGCACAGCAGGACGGGAGCGGGGATGGGCTGTGGGGTGCTCCGAGCAGGGGAGATGCAGAGAGGAGGGTGCACAGGGCTTGGGGGAGCAGCGTGGCCTGGGCAGCATAGTGTCACCCATAGTGCCATCCATAGTGTCACGCATAGTGTCACCCATAGTGCCATCCATAGTGTCACGCATAGTGTCACCCATAGTGCCATCCATAGTGTCACGCATAGTGTCACCCATAGTGCCATCCATAGTGTCACACATAGTGTCAGGCATAGTGTCAAGCATAGTGTCACCCATCGTGCCATCCGTAGTGTCACCCATAGTGTCACCCATAGTGTCACGCGTAGTGTCACCCATAGTGCCATTCATAGTGTCACGCATAGTGTCACCCATAGTGCCATCCATAACATCACCTATACTGTCACCCACAGCATCACCCATAGCGTCACTCACAGCATCACCCATAGTGTCACTCACAGCATCACCCATAGTGTCACCTATAGCATCACCCACAGCATCACCCATAGCGTCACTCACAGCATCACCCATAGTGTCACCTATAGCATCACCCACAGCATCACCCATAGCGTCACTCACAGCATCACCCATAGTGTCACCTATAGCATCACCCACAGCATCACCCATAGCGTCACTCACAGCATCACCCATAGTGTCACCTATAGCATCACCCACAGCATCACCTATAGCATCACTCACAGCATCACCCATAGCGTCACTCACAGCATCACCCATAGCGTCACTCACAGCATCACCCATAGTGTCACCAATAGTGTGCTGCTTATCTCCACCCTCTACCACAGTCAGTGCCAGCAGGGCATGGAGTGGAGATTGCGCTGAGGGCACATAGCCAAAGATGTTCTATGACTCCATTCCTGTCATGGAATCATGGAATGGGTTGGGATGAAGAGACCTGAAAGCTCCTCCAGCTCCAACCCCTGCCACGGCCAGGACCACCTTCCACTGTCTGGCACTCTCCATGGTGAAACCCCAGCACAGCCAGGATCCATCCGTCAGGATCCATCCACCCAAACTGCCTGCTGCGGATGTCACCGCTGTCATCAGCCATCAGCTTTGACAAGGAAGGACATTCTTATTGCTCCACATGCCTGGTTAAGGTAATACAAGAGGACTCCTGTCCTCCTGAGCCTCGGGGGATGGAATTAGTGCAATCACCCCTTACCCAGGAGCACAAACCTGTTTGTAAATCAATAGGAGACATCACTCACAAGCAGCTTTTAACATGCAGCACGAAGAGGGAAGCAGGCACTCATCCTGCTGCCGTTCCCTGCCCTTGAGCACTGCCAGGGATGGGGCAGCCACAGCTTCTCTGGGCACCCTGGGCCAGCGCCTCAGCACCCTCACAGGGAAGAGCTTCTGCCTAAGAGCTCAGCTCAGTCTCCCCTCGGGCAGGTTCAAGCCATTCCCCTTGCCCTGGCCCTACAGGCCCTGGTCCAAAGCCCCTCTCCAGCTTTCCTGTTGGCCCCAATGTCTCCACTGTGCTGCACACCTGCAGCTGTGTGAGCACAAGCCCCTCGGTGACCATAAAGGTGCCCAGAGGCACAACACCATGAGAGGGAATGAGCATGGAGCTGCTGCTTGGCATCGCTACCACAAAGGGGATAAACCCTTCCCTGCCCTTCCCATGGGATACAGGTGACCCCGCTGCTCTCTTCCCAGCTCCAGGAAGCTGGAAGGAGGGAAGGGGGAAGGTGGGTGCTCATTCAGACTGGAATCCAAGGGGCAGGAGCAGCTTGGCCATGGTGGGACCATGCCCTGAGCTCTGCGGGTGTGGAGGGTCCAAGGCATTAGAACAGCGTCCAAGCTGAATATCCCTGGCAGTGTCCAAGGCCAGGTTGGACACAGGGGCTTGGAGCAAGCTGCTCCAGTGGAAGGGGTCCCTGCCCGTGGCAGGGGTTGGAGCTGGAGGAGCTTTAAGGTCCCTTCATCCCAAAGCATTCCATGATCCCAAGCAGTGTTGGGGACGGTGTTTCTGAGGAGTCACTCATGGCCAGTGCCCCATGGATGCTTGCTCCAGGTCTGTCCCCTGCTGTCACAAATCCACCCCTGGCTGCTGTACCTGAACCCGCCCCCCCCGCCTCTCCATGCTCACATTTATACGGGAATGTGATAAATTCCCTATTGATCCCTTCAGCGGCACTGTACATTGTGCCAACGATGATTAAACAGCTCAATAGAGCCCGTGAGCCCCACGGCTCAATATGCTCCGTGCCTGCGTATCGACCCCCCAGCCTCCAGCCCTGCCACACCAGGAATGAAACCCTGGGACACTGGGATGTGGGATCCAATCCAAGCCCGGAGCATCCCACAGCCCGTCGGGCTGGGAGCAACAAGTGCAAGTGGAGCTATGTCCACCTCGGAGTGCCAAGAACAGCTTCCCCTTAGGGAGGGAGGGAATGCATCCCTCTTGGAAGGGTTTGTGGGTACAAAGCTCCACAGGGACAGGAGTGGAGCAGCCCCACACGTGTGGATGCAGGGAGATGATGAGGCTTCAGTCTCCTTTCTCAGGCAGCTCCCTCGCAAAGGGAAAGGTGGGTTCTGTTCACAGCCACCAGGAACACAAACCAGCTTGCACCCGCACTGCAGCAAAGCACCACTGACAGGCACGGGGAGGTCCACTTGGTTCAAAAGGGAAGGCAAAGAAGAAAGGGTTTCTGAGCCCAAAATACAGCTCCCGAATAGCCCGAGCCTTTTCTAGGATCACAGAGCTTCTGCCTAAGAGCTCATCTCAGTCTCCCCTCGGGCAGGTTCAAGCCATTCCCCTTGGCCTGGCCCTACAGGCCCTGGTCCAAAGCCCTCTCCAGGTTTCCTGGAGCCCCAATCTCTCTCCTGTGCTGCAGACCCGCACTCACTGCCTGCGTGAGGAGCAGACCCTCCCTGGGACCACAGGGGCACAACACCACGAGGGGGAACCCCAACAACAGCATCAGGGACTGGAACCCCCCAACACGGCTCCTCCCAGAGCTTCCTGGATGCCCCTAAGTTCTAAGGCTCTAACCCACGGTGGCACCACGGACACAGCAGAAGGGTCTGAAGGTGTAAAACTGCTCTAATCCTCCCTCAGAACCCCAGCATCCATCCTGCAGTGACTGATGATGGGTTTAGTGAGGCCCCATGCCCTGCGTCTCTGCCCTTTGCTATGGGGATGCCCTGGTCCCTGCTGCTCTGCCCCATGGGCTGGCACCGCAGGACCTGCCCCAGCAGCTCTGCCTGGTGGCAAGGCACAAAGGCAAAGCCAGCGGAGGTCAAGGCGAGCCAGGAAAGCTGCCAAGGGAGCTTCCAGGATCCATAAGAGTGGTTCTGAAGGGAACCAGCTCATGTGGGAGCGTTTCGAGTGGCCCAGCTATGACCTGGGCCCAGTTCCATCCAGGATGCAGGACACAAACCCCGCTACAATTCCAACCTGGTTATTCCAGAGCCTCCCACCAGCACTTTCTGATGCAACCCCCCCCCAGCGCTGGCTCTGTAATTCACTTACTCCCATCCACCCTCCCCACAGCATCTGCAATTACCCAGGAGCAGGGAGGGGAGCGTGGAGCATTCCCAACAAATGGATGCGCTGAATTTCCTGGCACACGGAATCCAGACGTTGGGTTCCTGCAGCTTCAGCTAAACTGTGCTCATGGATGTGTGCTCTTTGCTGCTTCTCTGCCTCTAATTGGAGCTGTGAGCACTGAGCTCACGTTCTACAGGAGGGACGAGGCACGTGTGCTTGAGCATCCCAAAGCTCACAGAGCCATGGCGTCATGGAATGGGTTGGGATGAAAGGACCTTAAAGCTCCTCCAGCTCCAACCCCTGCCACGGGCAGGGACCCCTTCCACTGGAGCAGCTTGCTCCAAGCCCCTGTGTCCAACCTGGCCTTGAACACTGCCAGGGATGGGGCAGCCACAGCTTCTCTGGGCACCCTGGGCCAGCGCCTCAGCACCCTCACAGGGAAGAGCTTCTGCCTAAGAGCTCAGCTCAGTCTCCCCTCTTTATGCAGCGCATTCAAACACCGGGATAATAAAAGCTCCCTTCCCACCACGGATATTTCCATGGGGAACCTGGTGCCGCCCTTCCCGCGCCCCACACAAAGCCCTGCGCATCGATCCTGCCTCCAGGAGCAACTGGTGCAGCCCCACGGCTGCAGGATCCCCCCGTGCCCAGGTCAGGGGCTGTGAACCGGCCCCGCCACCAGCGCGGGAGGACAAGCTCTGCTGGGCACACACATGCTGGCCACAGGCCACAAGGTCCCGCAGGGGTCAAGCCAGGCCCTGAATGGCCACAAAGGCCCAGGGCTATGGGGTGAGGGGGGGGACCCATAGGAAACCCCCAGCGCTGCACAAGGGGGGGTGGCCGGAGCAGCGTTAATGGCTGCGGCCCCGAGGGCAGGGCACGGAGCAGAGGAAGTGTAAAGGCAGAGTAAAGGGACGCTTGGTAAAGGGCAGGTGTAGGGCTGGGTAAAGGAGGGAGCGCGGGGAGCCTGTTCCATGTCAGCAACCAGGAGCCATCCCGCTGCTCTCAATGGAGGAGCACGGGGACATTGTGCTCACAAAGGGCCCGGGGCAGGGCCACTGGCAGAGGTGTCTGACCTCCTCCTCCGGACCGTCAGCCCTGTATTCAGCACACGTTGTCCCGACACAGGGATCCAGCTTTGTTATCCCGCAGGAGCACATTACCCCAACACGGACACAGGGATCCAGCTTTGTTATCCCGCAGGAGCACATTACCCCAACACGGACACAGGGATCCAGCTTTGTTATCCCACAGGAGCACATTACCCCAACATGGACACAGGGATCCAGCTTTGTTATCCCGCAGGAGCACATTACCCCAACACGGACACAGGGATCCAGCTTTGTTATCCCGCAGGAGCACATTACCCCAACATGGACACAGGGATCCAGCTTTGTTATCCCGCAGGAGCACATTACCCCAACACGGACACAGGGATCCAGCTTTGTTATCCCGCAGGAGCACATTACCCCAACACGGACACAGGGATCCAGCTTTGTTATCCCGCAGGAGCACATTACCCCAACACGGACACAGGGATCCAGCTTTGTTATCCCACAGGAGCACATTACCCCAACACGGACACAGGGATCCAGCTTTGTTATCGCGCAGGAGCACATTACCCCAACACGGACACAGGGATCCAGCTTTGTTATCCCGCAGGAGCACATTACCCCAACACGGACATAGGGATCCAGCTTTGTTATCCCGCAGGAGCACATTACCCCAACACGGACATAGGGATCCAGCTTTGTTATCCCGCAGGAGCACATTACCCCAACACGGACACAGGGATCCGGCTTTGTTATCCCACAGGAGCACATTACCCCAACACGGACACAGGGATCCAGCTTTGTTATCCCACAGGAGCACATTACCCCAACACGGACACAGGGATCCAGCTTTGTTATCCCACAGGAGCACATTACCCCAACACGGACACAGGGATCCGGCTTTGTTATCCCGCAGGAGCAGAAGGAGGGAGCAGCCCCTGTCACCAGGATGTGACAGGCACAGGCGGGACATCCAACGGGAGTGGGCAGCATCCCGGGAAGGGAAGGGAAGGAGAAGGAAAAGAAGGAAAGGGATGGAAAGCACCGAGGTGCTACCGGATGCTCCATTATCCCCAGCCCAGGAAAGAAGCGGGAGCAGGCAGGGAAGTTCCCTGGAGCATCTCCCTGCAGGGACTCCATAAGCGCCGGAGCTGCAGCTCATTCCCACAGCTGCGCTGCCACTCCACGGGCCGGATCCAACAGAGAGGGCAGTGTGCGTGTGCCAGCGCTGGTGCTGAGCCCGCGCTGCCCGGGCCCCGGGGCTGCCCAGGGCTCACAGGGAGCTCTTTGTCCCTGGCAAAGTGTTCCAGCTCCGGGGAACTCACTTGGATGTCAGGGAAAGCAGGGAGGAGCAGGCAGCAAGGCTGCGTCTGAGCACAGGGCAGCGATTGTGACCCAGATCACAGTGGGGATTGGGGCTACAGCACTGAGAGGGGGCAGTGAATCAGCACCATCCTGCTCCTCATCCCATCTCACTCTCCCGTCTCCCAGGCGGAAGCCATTATTCCTTGTCCCATCCCTACACACTGTTGTAGGAGCCCCTCTCCAGGTTTCCTGTAGCTGCTTTAGGCACTGGGACCTGCTCCAAGGTCTCCCCTTCACGCAGCACAAGGAAATCCATCTGCCCATAAAGCACAGAGGGTACTCTAGGGGTGTATTTTCAAGTGGAAATCATCACCCTGCAAAACCAGGAGCGTGTCCCAGTGCTCAGAGGCTGGGAATTCCACCTATGTCCCCAGCTCGGTGTGTGATGGGAACGATCACCCTGGAATGCTTGCAGGATCCATTGTAGTCCAGAGGAGGCCATGGAGCTGCTGCGAGGGCTGGAGCAGCTCTGCTCTGGAGCCAGGCTGGGAGAGCTGGGCTGGGGCAGCCTGGAGAAGAGAAGGCTCCTGAAGGGGAGACCTGAGAGCAGCTCCAGTGCCTAAAGGGGCTGCAGGAAACCTGGAGAGGGGCTTGGGACAAGGGCCTGTAGGGACAGGCCAAGGGGAATGGCTTGAACCTGCCCGAACAGGGGAGACTGAGCTGAGCTCTTAGGCAGAAGCTCTTCCCTGTGAGGGTGCTGAGGCGCTGGCCCAGGGTGCCCAGAGAAGCTGTGGCTGCCCCATCCCTGGCAGTGTTCAAGGCCAGGTTGGACACAGGGGCTTGGAGCAAGCTGCTCCAGTGGAAGGGGTCCCTGCCCGTGGCAGGGGTTGGAGCTGGAGGAGCTTTAAGCTCCCTTCATCCCAACCCATTCCATGACTCCATGAGTCTCTCCATGCAGGCCCACGCTGCACACTGCATGGGGCAGGAGGCTGCTGGAGGGTGCCAAAGCAGACCCAGGTCACTGCTGCTTCCTGCTCCCCCGAAGGAGCCCGGGGGGACTCTCAGGGAGGAGCTCCTGCAGCAGGAGGAAGGCAGGGACAGGGACCCAGGGCGGGGGGAGCAGAGCTCTGCTGCCCTGTCCCGGCTCTGCAGAACAGGCGGCACCATGGGCAGGGGATGGAACAGCACCCGCAGACGTGGGCACGCATTGAGCAGAGCCTGCTTCTGGCCAAGAGCAAAGCACAGCCACCAAGGTCACCGTGGTGAGGAGCGGCAGGAGGGCAGAGAAGGAGCTGTTGTCATGGCAGCACATCCCTGGCAGCTCAGTGCAGCTTCCTCTCCTCCTCCAGTGCTGACGGGGTTGTGCTCACAGACAGCCCAGTGCCGATGCAGGCAGCCCTGAGGCACCAGGGACCCCCTGAGGCACCCTCCAGACCCTGCTGCTGGAGCCCTGAGGAACCTGGTTTGGCCTCAGCTCTGACCCTGCCCTGAGCAGGAGGTTGGACACAGAGACCTCCTCAAGCCCCTTCCAACCCAAGGGATGCTGGAAGATGATCAATGCTGTACGAACAGGACCCACAGTGAGTGCTTGGAGCCAGAACCCCCCCGTGTGCTGGGTGCACCCCCAGAGCGTGAGCAGCAGCTCAGGGAGGGGATCCTGCTCCTCTGTTGTGTGAAGGGGAGACCTCAGAGCAGCTCCAGTGCCTAAAGGGGCTGCAGGAAACCTGGAGAGGGGCTTGGGACAAGGGCCTGTAGGGCCAGGCCAAGGGGAATGGCTTTTCTTAGGCAGAAGCTCTTCCCTGGGAGGGTGCTGAGTACATGGGAGTCACGGAACGGTTTGGGTTGGGAGGGACCTTTTCAATTGCCAGTGGAGCTGGATCCATGACAAGGGGTCTGTGACTCAGCTGGGAGGAGCAATGACTGCACCAACCTATTTGCACCCGTTCTCCCCAGAGCTGTGTGGCCAAGGTATCAAGAGCACCTGAGCCTCAATCAGGTCATGGGGGCCAGCACCCACCCGGTGCCTTTGCCAGAGCAGATCCACTCCCAGCAACGTGGGACTCTGATTCCCTGCCTCGGTGTCCATAAAGGATGTAACAGATGAGCAGAGTGCATATTGTGGGAGGGAAACGGCAGAGATGCAGCTAGACCAGGGGATGCATCCACAGGGAGAAAAGGAAACTCACTGGAGAGGAATGGCAACAGAGGAACCATAAAGAGATTAAAGCAAGGAGTAAGGCACATCTCACCCTGCCAGGGAGCGAGCGCGGTGCTTGTCCGAGCCTGTCAGGGGCTCAGGGACGTGCTCCATGGCCAGGAGCCGGCACTCACCTGCCTCCAGCAGCAGCGTGACCGTGGGGCGGTCGTCAGCCAGCACAGCGTAGTGCAGCGCCGTGCAGCCCCTGAAGCTGGCGCGGATGTTGAGGCGGTTGCTGAAGTCGTCCTCCCGGGTCACGAGCACTGTGGGGAGGGCAGAGGAAGCTCAGCACGTTGGGGAGAGGGGAAGAGCTGCCCCGGAGCCCCTCGGCTGCACTGCCGCCTCAGCAGGAGCCAAAGGGCTTTGCTGTTGGCCATCAGGACCCCGCTGGGTTTCACTGGTGGCTTTTGTCCCCACGCCGCTGAGCAGCAGCAGGGATGCAGGCAGGATGGGTCCCCTCAACACAGGGGTGCCTTCACAGAGCCAGGCACGGGAGGAGGCGGTGGGAGAGAGACCTCTGAGCACCACCCCAGCCACGGCCTCTTCTACCTTCAGCACCACGTTGGGATCCAGCACAAGCAATTAAGGAGACTACTTTGTTTGTCTCCTTTTCATGGAACTGTGCAATGGGTTGGGATGAAGGGAGCTTAAAGCTCCTCCAGCTCCAACCCCTGCCATGGGCAGGGACCCCTTCCACTGGAGCAGCTTGCTCCAAGCCCCTGTGTCCAACCTGGCCTTGAACACTGCCAGGGATGGGGCAGCCACAGCTTCTCTGGGCACCCTGGGCCAGCGCCTCAGCACCCTCACAGGGAAGAGCTTCTGCCTAAGAGCTCATCTCAATCTCCCCTCTGGCAGGTTAAAGCCATTCCCCTTGGCCTGTCCCTACAGGCCCTTGTCCCAAGCCCTTCTCCAGGTTTCCTGTAGCCCCTTTAGGCACTGGAGCTGCTCTCAGGTCTCCCCTTCACACAGTAGAGGGGCAGGATCCCTTCCCTGAGCTGCTGCTCACACTCTGGGGTGCACCCAGCACAGGGGGGGTTCAGGCTCTGAGCTCATGGGCAGCTTGAGTCGATGCGCAACGTTCAGAAGAGAACCCCACTGTCACGAGTACCTGCTGCTGCCCAGCCCTGCACGAAGCTCAGCACCTCCAGATGAATGAATTCCCTGGCTCCTTGCCTTTCCTGCCTCTGCTCCCCCAGCACGGATGGAGAGATGGAGCTGGGGGGGGAAGGATGTCTATTTATTTATTTGTCGTCATTTCCTACCCAGGGAGGAGCAGGATAATGAACTCCGTGCGTCAGGGAAGATGAATCTCAGCTACTAGGGAGCAGTGCAGTAAAGAGATTAAAGTGTTATTATTGTGGGGTTCGTTTCCCCCCATGGTCCTGGTGACAGCCCAGCCTCAGCTGTAAAAAATGTCTGGCAGGGAGATAATCATCAGCAACTCAATAAGGCGTCAGGGGGAGGCTCCGGCGCCATCCATCACCCCGAGCCTGGCAGCCTCCCTTCCTGCCAGCCATATAAATGTCTCTAATATATTTGGGGAGAGCTTGGGAAGAGAAAATATTTATCCAGCAAATATGTAAATGTGGGAAGAGAGGCAAAAAGCAGGGGGAAAGGGGAGGGGAAGCGGCCCAGCACCGGGGCTGGGTGTGGGCTCCTTAAAGATGCAACTGAATTTATTCTTTTTAATAAAAGATGTCAAGGCAAGGATGAATGCAGCGCCTGCCGGAGTGGCCTCATCTTTCCTTCAGCCCCAAATATATAACGTGAGAGAGGGATGAAGGCAGAAACAATTCACTTTATGGGTGGATATCCCTGGTCTTAAATAAAGGCTGTGCCCGTTATGGATTGGCATTCCATTGTTCGGGCTTTAATGTTGCTTCATGCATCTTGGATGCGCTGCAGGGAGGTGATGGATGCGTGGTCCATCCCCACATGGAGCAGATCTCATGGGTCATGGGGAGGGATGAGAGCCCTGAGCTCCTACAGAGCAAACACCAGCCTGTACGAGCGGTCCCAAGGGATTCATCCTCCAAACTCACCCTGTGCTGTGGGAGAGGCTTCAAACACGGCACCTTCACTGGAGGTTCCAGAGCTCTGCATGGAGAGGCCAATGGGGAACGTCACCATGTGGTCACTGTGAGGGTGCTGAGGCGCTGGCCCAGGGTGCCCAGAGAAGCTGTGGCTGCCCCGTCCCTGGCAGTGCTCAAGGCCAGGTTGGACACAGGGGCTTGGAGCAAGCTGCTCTAGTGGAAGGGGTCCCTGCCCGTGGCAGGGGTTGGAGCTGGAGGAGCTTTAAGCTCCCTTCATCCCAACCCATTCCATGATTCCATGATGCTTCTATGACTTGACCCCACTCAGGTGTCCCCAGCTGTTCCCTTCTCCCTCCCAGGACCCATCTGAGCATCGCTCAGCCACTGCCTGGCCTCGTGCCCCCATCTCCACTGCATCCACATTAAGCACATCTGTGTGCGCTGACCTCCTGCTCTGGACTTTGAAGCCCTCAGGCTGTCCAGCAGCTCTCTGTGGTTTGCAGAGCCACCACCATAGAACCATGGAATCCCAGCCTGGGTTGGGTTGAAAGGACCTTAAAGCTCATTCAGTTCCAACCCCTGCCACGGGCAGGAACCCCTTCCACTGGAGCAGCTTGCTCCAAGCCCCTGTGTCCAACCTGGCCTTGAACACTGCCAGGGATGGGGCAGCCACAGCTTCTCTGGGCACCCTGGGCCAGCGCCTCAGCACCCTCACAGGGGAGAGCTTCTGCCTAAGAGCTCAGCTCAGTCTCCCCTCGGGCAGGTTAAAGCCATTGAGTCCTGCCTGTGCCCCTGCCAGCCCAGGAGCAGTGAGCCTGGGCGCCAGCAGCATCCCTGAAGGACACAGCTGCTGCTTTTCCAGACATTCCCCCTCAGCTTCCATCAATAACCACGAGCCCAGGGAATGTAACACCATTTATCATCCCGGAAAGCGGGAAAAGTCTGGGAAATATCAGCTCTCTGAAGAAAAGAGCAGGGCTCTGAGCAAGCTGCTCTGGTGGAAGGCGTCCCTGCCACCCACAGGCCTCCAGAGGTCCCTTCAACCCAAACTCTTCCATGAGTCCAAGCGTGCATCAACACCCCAGCAGTGGGATAACACTGGGCTGAGACTGGAACGGGAGACGTCAGCCAAGAGAAATCCTGAGGAGGTGAAACGCCACTGCAGGGAACTTCCTCGTCCTCATGGAAAGGCTCCCAGGGCTGGAAGGCACCACTGACGCCTGCCCCAAGCCAGCAGCAGTGATTGCACCCATGTAACCATCCAGCTTTAGCCCAACTGGGCAAGCCTGGAGTCACTTAATATCTCTTTATAAGACCTGGAGCCAGGCCGGGGTGGGATACCTGCCCTAGAGCCTTCTGCAGCAAGTGGCTGCATGTGGTCGATGGGATGATCCCTATCTACAACCCATGGGATGTTCTGGCTGTAGGGAAGCAGGTTATCTCCAGGATGCTGAAGAATTGCTTCTCATGCACATCTACACCATGTTTCCTTTCACCGTCATACACTCGCTCCCATGCCATCAGGTCCTCTGCTTTTCAATAGAAGCTGAAGCCCTAAACCCACCCAATCGAGGTCAAATTCCCACTTTAAAGCCAGGAACTCTGGGAGCTGGGAAGCAAACGCAGGCGGCTGCACCCATCCAACATTACCTTCCAGAGAGTGCAGGCCTTTCTCCTTGGCAGTCTCATAGACGCTGCTGAAGTCATCTCCAAGGTTTGGATCTGCATTGGCTGCCAGCAGGATCTTCACCACACTGTTGGGAGGGAGACAGGAAGGAGGAGGGAGGCAGGGCTCAGCAATCCCTCCTGACATTCCCGGATAGCAAAGAGGAACCAGGAACCACCACTGAACACTTCAGTACAACCACAGCAGCACATCCTGAAAGCCCTCAGACATGGGGCAGGCACTGGAGGGCTCACAGCCCTCACCAAGGCCCATCCAGAGCGTGCCCTGGGTGGGAATCACATTCCCAGCCCACCATGGGCATCCGTTCTCATCCCATAGATCCAGATCAGCGGTGGAAGCTGTCCCCGCTGGAGCAGGATCGTGGCTCCAAGCACATCCCTGTGCCTGCAGGATGGAAGATGCTTGTAACCCTCTTCAGGTTAAGGGAAGCAAAGCCACATCCTGCTGCTCCTGGGACACCACCAGTTCACACCTGAGGAAAGGAGCCATCCCACCAAGGCAAGGAGCAATAGGACTTCAGGATGAAGCACAACCAGAGGCAGGGGCTGGAAGGGACCGGTTTCTTCCCCAGGTTTCCACCCTCCAGTTTAGAACATTCGATCCTTCTACATCGAATCCCAGACTGGTTTGGGTTGAAGGGAGCTTAAAGCTCCTCCAGCTCCAACCCCTGCCACAGGCAGGGACCCCTTCCACTGGAGCAGCTTGCTCCAAGCCCCTGTGTCCAACCTGGCCTTGAACACTGCCAGGGATGGGGCAGCCACAGCTTCTCTGGGCACCCTGGGCCAGCGCCTCAGCACCCTCACAGGGAAGAGCTTCTGCCTAAGAGCTCATCTCAGTCTGCCCTCACAATCAATCCCAAGGGCGTTCATCCCATGGGGATGTGCCTTTGAGGGCTGCAGGGAGTTCAGGCAAATCCCCCCTCTGGGATGCAGGCAAATGAAACGAGATCAGCCCCGGGACACCCCGATCCCCTGCAGCCAGCAGCTCCCAGAGCTGCGGGAGGACATTTACCCTCTCCATCCAGAGGCCTGCCCCATCAGCTCATTGCACACTGCTTCATAGAGGGCAGGGCTGCAGGCACCGTCCCTGCCAGTGTTCACAGCCCGTGGAGCCGAGGCCCCAGGGCCACGGGGCAGTGGTGGCCTGGGCAGTGCTGGGAACGGTTGCACTGGATGCTCCTGAAGCTCTTCACCTCCAGCCCCACGAGGCTGCAGCAGGATGGGCACGATTGGGGTGGATTCTCCCACCTCCATTCCCAGCCCAACCCCTCACCAGGAACCAGGTTTCTGACCACCTGTGGAAGCAGCTCGAGGCCACCTGAGCTCTTCATTTCTCCCCATGACAACCAGACAGTGAGGGGCTGGGGAGCATTCATCAGGGGTGACAGGGCTCACAGCCTGACAGCCACTGATGGACAGGGCTCTGCAGGCTCTGTCCTGTCAACTCCCATTACAATGGCACTGCAGCTCCTCTCCCCTCCGTCCCTAAGCGCAATCAAAGGGGCTTGGGTTGAATAAGGTACAAAGAACCCAACAGGTTCCTGTTATCCACAGGGATGAAGGTGCCATTGTCCCACTGTGCTGGGTGCTGGTCAGGGCACCCCTGGAACACGGGGTCAGGTTGGGTCCTGCTGCACAGCAAAGCTGTGGCCGGGCTGGAGAGGGGCCAGAGAAGGGCCCCAAAGATGGTCCCAGGGCTGGGCAGCAGTGAGGAAAGGCTGAGAGAGCTGGGACTGTTCAGCTGGAGAAGAGAAGGCTCAGGGAGACCTGATCCATGTGCCAGGAGTTAAAGGGGGGCTGCAGAGAAGATGGAGACTCCCTTTGGACAAGGAGTCCCATGGGAAAGCCGAGGGGTGATGGGCACAAGTTACTGCTGGGAGATTCCCAATGGACACAAGAGGAGAATCATTCCCAATGGGAACAAGCAGCCATTGGAACAATCTCCCCAGGGCAATGGTGACTCCCCAGTGTTGGACACTGTTAAGATGGGGCTGCACAGGGTGCTGGGCATCCAGTCTGGGTCCTGCTGTGCCTGGAGAGGTTGGAGCAGATGATCCCTGAGGTCCCTTCCATTGGGATTCCAGGATTCAGAGCAATGATAGATGGTGTCAGAACTGCTCCCCTTTCCTGCCCGGGGATCAGGAATGATTCCCCAGCTCTCAGGACCAAGGGAGGCTCAAGCTCAGACAGCACAGACCTCAGCTCTGTTCCAGGAGCCCCTCTGCAGGCTGTGATCAGCCCTAGGCCCAGGGAGGACTCAGGGCTCTCAGCCAGGCTCTGTCTCCAACCACCCTTCAATCTCACCTCCTGCTCAGGGCCCTGCTGTCCTCCCAGGCACTCCTGCACCACCGCTATCGATCCCACTGGGCAATTTGCAGGTAATGGGACATTGAAGCAAACTGGCCTTTAGCAAAGGCAGGAGCAGATCCAGACAGAGAGGGACGGAGCAGTGGGAGGGGTGGGAATGTCAGTGGGGTGAGCCAGGGGCTGCCAGAGCGGAGACTGAGATGAGCTCTGAGGCAGAATCTCTTCCCTGTGAGGGTGCTGAGGCGCTGGGCTGGGATGCTGGGTTGGAATGAAGAGACCCAGCCTGGGTCCCTTCATCCCAAGCGACTCCATGACTATGGACATACCCTGCTTCACAGCTGGAAACCACACTCCCCACCTCAGCTCTTTGGCAGGCAACACCATGGTCCCTGTGTGCTTCCAAAGGCATCCAGGGGTTCCTCCAGCTCAGCTCGGAATGAGCTGCCTAAAGTGAAAGGGGTGAGGAAGCCCACACAGCCCAGATGTGTGCTCTACCAGAGGAGCTGGGACTGCACCAGTTAATCATGGCATTGCCCATAGACAGAAACCAGCTCCGGAGCAGTCACCCTTCGCTGGGAGTCCTGGGACACGCTCTGCACCACCACCACGCACGAGGTACTGCTGCTGCTGACACAAACCATCCACACAGCACCCTCAAAGGTGGGCAGCAAGCATCGAGGTGGGCACGGTGGAGGCACAGGTCCCAGTGAATCCACACTGAGCTGCTCCCTAAGCTCTTCCCTGTGAGGGTGCTGAGGCGCTGGCCCAGGGTGCCCAGAGAAGCTGTGGCTGCCCCATCCCTGGCAGTGCTCAAGGCCAGGTTGGACACAGGGGCTTGGAGCAAGCTGCTCCAGTGGAAGGGGTCCCTGCCCGTGGCAGGGGTTGGAGCTGGAGGTGCTTTAAGCTCCCTTCATCCCAACGCACTCTGGGGTTCTGTGGTTAATGCCTCACCGCGTTTGGGTGCAGGACTTTACAAGAGGAAGGGAATGATCTTTGTTTCAGTGTAAAAAGCAGTGACAGATCCCAAGTGCCCCGGGGCACAGGGAACTTCATCCTGCAGCTGATGGCAAGTGACAGCAGTCATTAATGCAGGGCCTCCACAATTGAATTAAACATATGGACTGGAGCTGCCTAATTGGGAGCGTGAGAGCTGGGCACGTGGAGAAACATCAGCGAGCTGAAGGCCAGGTCCCAGACACCTCCAGGCACTGCAGACACCGGGAACATGGCCTTCCCTGAGAACAGCCTGGGAAGGGCAGCACTCCGGGGGGATTCTGCCTTTTCCTCAGTAGTTTGAGGTTTAGAACCCTCATTGCTGCTTCTGGTGTCCCTGACCCTGATGGTCACTGGGATGGATCTCACATGGGTACCACAACCTGAACACCAGATGTGGGGACAGAGCAAGCGGGACCAGTGCCATGGTGTGAGCCAGTGCTGTCAGAGGCTATCCCAGTGCAGCTCCTCCCTCCCTGTGGCCATCTCGGAGCTGCTTGTCACCTCTCCTCTGGTGTGGAGCTCAGAAAGACCCACCTCACCTTCCCCGGAGGCTCCGGGCTCAAACCCGAAGGGAACACCTTACAATGCACTCAAGGAGCTGCTGTGGGGGAAAACCCCTGTGAGAGCATCAGTGGGTACAGAGGGACCACACTGCCAAGGGAAAACAGCCCTGCATCGGCTGCAAAGCAGAGGAAGTCCCATTTAGAGCAGCTCCTACCCAGTGCATGCACAAAGGTTGCAAAGAGACCCAGCAAAGCAGCAGGGGTTTGTAAGGGAAAGCTGTTACACATCCACTCTTCTGCTCCAGCTCTGTGGGCTCAGGTCAAGGTCTCCCTGGGGCTATACCCAGGAGTAAACTACTTGTAGGGAGCTTCAGATGCTCCACAGGCTGTGTTCCAGCTCAACGCGTTCCCAGCCAGCAGCAAGGCCCTACTGGAGACATCCCAAAGACAGGAATGGTCTGCAGGGACAAACCCACCTATCAGCAGAGCTGATACACCAGGGTGAGCTTTGCATTTAGGTTTGCCCCCATCAAGTGTCCACTCTCCCACTACATCACTGGATATAGCAGGATATCCACTGTATCCTACAAGCTTCAGGTATCCAGTTTGTGATCCAGAGAGACCTGGAGCCGGGCTGAGAGAGCTGGGCTGGTCCAGCCTGGAGAAGAGAAGGCTCCTTAAGGAGAGACCTTAGAGCAGCTCCAGTGGGAGGGACTAAAAGGGGCTAAAGGGAAAAGGAAAAGGGGCTAAAGGGGCTGCAGGAAACCTGGAGAGGGGCTTGGGACAAGGGCCTGTAGGGACAGGCCAAGGGGAATGGCTTGAACCTGCCCGAGGGGAGACTGAGATGAGCTCTTAGGCAGAAGCTGTTCCCTGTGAGGGTGCTGAGGCGCTGGCCCAGGGTGCCCAGAGAAGCTGTGGCTGCCCCATCCCTGGCAGTGCTCAAGGCCAGGTTGGACACAGGGGCTTGGAGCAAGCTGCTCCAGTGGAAGGGGTCCCTGCCCGTGGCAGGGGTTGGAGCTGGATGGGCTTTAAGCTCCCTTCAACCCAACCCATTCCATGATTCTATGACTTTGTAATTTTCCCTTTTAGCTCCCAATTCAAGTCAGGATTCATCCAAAATGTGGGAAAAATCAACACCATTTGCCCAACACAGCCAAAACCTGGGTTTTTTTCCTAACTGAGACCCAGCATCGCTCCCACTGTGCCCATCCATAGGAAGGCACCAGCCTGGCTGTGGCTCTCGGTGTTCCCAGCAGCGTTCCTACCTGCTCCAAGCCTGCCTTTAGCTCCTCATCACCCCCCGAGCAGCCTCTCCCTGCCTCCCTCAGCTCGGGCAGGCCCGTTCTGCTCCGCCGCTCACTCGGAATGGTCCCCGGCCGTCACACCCCAGTGCTGAGCATTGTGCAGAGGCCGAGGTGGGAGGCTCCGGAGCCCGGCCCGCGGCGGGCGAGCAAACAACGGGGCCCGTTGCTGCTGGGACATCAAAGTTAAAGCAAGAGCCCCGAGCCCCCTCCTCTGTGCCCGCCTTAAGGAGCTCCCCGAGGGGGTCAGGACTTTGGGCTTGTCACGGGAGCCATCAAAGCGCGCACCACACACGAACTGGGCGCATGGGTTCGAGCGGCGTCGCCCGAGAGCGGATATTCCGCCTTTGTGAGCCGCCTGAATGCCGTGTTTTCCCAAGTCATTTGGGCTTTTTCTTGCTTATGAACTTGTGACTAAGTAAAGCCGCCCCGAGAGGGTGGCACATCAAAGCTCAGCCCCCGTCTGTGCCACAATTCCACAATTGGATTGGGGGTTCGCCGCTGGTTTTGTTTTCTGCCCCTTTAAACACAAACCGCCTTTAATTGCATTTAGTTGTAGGCTGAATACGTTGCCGAGTGCCCTGCAGAGGTGACGGGACAGCAGGCACCAGCATGGGAACGCGGGAGGCAGGGGACAGCCCCTGCTGCTGCAGAAAGAGCCCCACGAGCATGGAGGGATGCAGAGGCAGCTCCTATGGGAGCTTCCACAGGGACATCCCAAGGCTCTGGGATGCTGCTGTGGAACGGCACTGCCTGCTTGGTAGTCACCTGCCTCCATCTCCCAATGCACCAGGGTGAGGAGCTCCCTCGGGTTCAGCCCAACACCACCTCCCAGAGCAGCCCAAGCTTCACGGGAGCTCCCTGTGGAGCTGCCCCATGGAAAGCTGGAGCAGCCTGAAGGGCCTCACACACTGGGTGATGGGGACGCTGGGGTAAGGTGGAACCTACCTGGAGTTCCTGCTGATGGCTGCCACCATGAGCGCCGTCCAGCCCAGCCTGTGCCTCGCGTTCACGTCTGCGCCGTCCACCAGAAGCCTGGGTGGGAGAGGGACACGGTCAGGAGAGGGCACAGGGAAACCAGCCCAAGATAAGGAGGGGAATCCGCTCCTTTCCAGGAGCCTGCTCCGGGGCAGCTGAGAAAACCAACGTGGGAAGTGGATTCAACCCCTCCTCATCATCACATCATCAGGGAATGCTTTGGGATGAAGGGAGCTTAAAGCCCATCCAGCTCCAACCCCTGCCACGGGCAGGGACCCCTTCCACTGGAGCAGCTTGCTCCAAGCCCCTGTGTCCAACCTGGCCTTGAACACTGCCAGGGATGGGGCAGCCACAGCTTCTCTGGGCACCCTGGGCCAGCGCCTCAGCACCCTCACAGGGAAGAGCTTCTGCCTTATCTCCAACCTGAACTTCCCCTGTTTCAGTTTGAACCCGTTACCCCTTGTCCTGTCACTCCAGTCCCTGATGAAGAGTCCCTCTCCAGCGTCCTTGTAGCCCCCTTCAGACACTGGAAGCTGCTCTGAGGTCTCCACGCAGCTTCTCTTCTCCGGCCTCAACAGCCCCAATGTTCTCAGCCTGTCTTCATATTCCCAACCTTTGCACCCATTCCCTAACCCCCTCCTAACGCCCTGAGGGGACTGGAGCTGGATGGGCTTTAAGCTCTCTTCATCCCAAACCATTCTCTGACCCCCCTAGACGATCTCCAGCACCACCACAAGGTTTATGTTCTATTCACCAGGGTTACAACTGAAAGTGTAAGGATAATGAGCTGTTTGGCAGGGAAACAGGAGCTCCTGGGTCCTGGCTCCGGAGGAGTTTGATCCTCCATGGCAGCAGAACAGGCTTCCATGCAGGATCCTTACACACATCTGCACATCACCAGCTCCAGGCAGGCTGGACGTGGCTCCACCAGGATACATCCTGCTGATGCCTCCTTCTCCCACCTGCACGCAGATGGTCAGAGCTCTGCTGCCCAAGAGCACTCCAGAACAGCGGCATCTCCATGCGCAGCCCCAAAGCATTCCCCTCCCTACGACAGCGGGATACGGCTGGATGCCCAGGTGATGGCAGATTGCTATCTGCAGAGATCAGCTCCCATTGCAGCGCTGCAGACGGGGGCTGTTTGCACTCACAACACCGAGGGGACACGTCTGGGCCTCAGCTCCATGGCCACAGGTCACAGCCATCACCTGCTGCTGCGCCCAGGGACAGTGCCACAGGCAGAAATCCACACCAGGCTCCATCTGTGCACCATGTGCTGCCCGGCCCGGCCCGGAAAGGTGCTCCTCAGGGTGGGATAAGAGTGAGCCCTGGCTCCCCCAGACCAGGAGCTGCACCAGAGTGAGCCCAGCAAGAGATGGGGGACACCTACCCTGAGCCATTCCCCTTGGCCTGTCCCTGCAGGCCCTTGTCCCAAGCCCCTCTCCAGGTTTCCTGCAGCCCCTTTAGGCACTGGAGGTGCTCTAAGGGCTCCCCTTAAGGAGCCTTCTCTTCTCCAGGCTGAACTGGATGAGCTTTAAGGTCCCTTCCAGCCCTTCCTGTTGGAGTTCTGCTGCAGGATTCAATTACAGATGTTGCCATTCATCCCATAGCTTTCCATTGAGGAACCTAGATCATTACAGGAATGCTACAGGACGCAGCCCAGTGCAGGAGTTACCCGTGTCACATCACCAGCATCCCCACACTGACACTGCAGTCAGTGTTCAGCTCGCTGCAGGATGCTCAGCAGCTCTACAGCATCTCTGCACAACTAAACCTGTGTTACCATTCAGTTCCTGTCCTGATTTAATGCTATGGCAATGGCTAAGTGACAGCCACCCTCACATCCCAGCAGCTGGGATCAGGAGCAGGGTGTGATGGAATGGAACAACGCCTTGTTCAGTGCCTGGGTTCAGCCACATTGGAACCAAACACAGGACACCCGCTCTGGGCTCTGAAGGAGGCTCTCAGGTGTCTGTAGCTCTGTTTGCAGTGGGGTTTGGGCTGCAGCTCCTCGGAACACCTCTTTTAAAGGGGCTTAGGGGAAAAGCTCAGCTGCTTTTCCAGAAGACACTGTCTGTAGGGGTTGAGGGCGGAAAGCTGGCCTGCTTCTGCAGGAAACACCTCTTCTAAAGGGCTTCAGAGCAGAAAGTTCATGTGCTTCTCTAGAAAACACCTTTCTGAAAGGGTTTAGGGCACAAAGCTCACCCGGCTCTCCAGCACACGCTGTATTTTGGAGTTTAGGGCACAAAGCTCACTCAGCTCTCCAGCACACGCTGTATTTTGGAGTTTAGGGCACAAAGCTCACTCGGCTCTCCAGCACACGCTGTATTTTGGAGTTTAGGGCACAAAGCTCGCCTGCTTCTCCCCGAACCACCTCTTTTAAAGGTTTTTACCCCAGAAAGCTCATCTGCTCCCCCAGAAAGGTTAATTTCTAGGCTTTGGGGGCAGAAAGCTGCTGTGCTTCCCCAACCCCCTTCTGCAAGGGTTTGATGCCAGAAAGCTCGCCCGCTTCTCCCCAGAGCACCCTGGTTTAGGGTTTTCAGGCAGAAAGTCCATGTCCTCTCCAGACACAGGCCGCTCCGTGGGAACAGCTCTTCCCAACGGATTCCTAACACTGAGGGAGCCTGCGGGCGAGCAGCTCCTGCAGCAACATCCCCGCTCCCTGCGGGGCTGGATGCGCTCCCGGCTCAGGCAGCACCCAGTGCCTGGCCAGCAGAGCATCACCGCCTGCTCGCAGCACCCAGCTCTTTGTGCCCCGGTCCGGCTGGGAGCCCTTTGATCCCGGGGCAGGCCGGGCTGGCAGATGGATGGGCCCCGTTCCCCCCGGCGGGCGGGTTCTGGGTGAGCGCCTCGCTGACACGGGGCCCAGGGGCATGTTTGAGTTTGGGCTCAGCGCCTCCCTCCTGCCAGCTGCGGGAATGGGGGCTGCAAACTTGAACTTCCCCCCCCAACAATGGGTGCTCCGCAGCCCCTCACCCTCTGCGGCACCGAGGGAAGGGGGGGGACCCCTCAGGACGTGCCCTTTGCACCAGCGGGAGGATGAAACCATCCCAAGCCATCGGCTCCGGACATGAAAGCAGGAGGACAGGGAAAGGAGCAGAGAGAGCGAGCGTGGAGCTGGTGGCAGGGCTCTGATGTGGGTGCTGGCTCCCGCCGGCTCCTCAGGCACCCGTGGTCATCCCTGTGAACACACACGAGCCCACAAGCGCTGCTGCAAGGGGAGGAAGGGACAAGCAGAGGAGCAGTGTTAGGTCCGTGGCTCCCAAGGTGTCCCTAAACCACACAGGACAAACAGGGCTTGTGGAGAGGTGATGGCCAAGGAGAAGCGCCTGGAAAGGGATGTCCAGAGTCAAAGGAAGCCCTCAGAAATCCAGGTTTCAGGAGGGAAACAGATCTGGGATGAGAGCAGGGCTGTCTGAGGGGGGGGAAGCACAGAAAGGGAGAACTCACGCGATGGGGACACAGAGACACAGGCATGGGGAGACACCAAACTCCATCCCACATCCGCAGCCTGAGAGATGCCTCAGCACTAGGAGAAGGCTTTGCTTTTCCAAACAGGCTGAAAGGATCGCACCATGGAATCCTGGAATGTGTTGGGATGGAAGGGACCTTAAAGCTCATCTAAAGCCACAGGCAGGGACCCCTTCCACTGGAGCAGCTTGCTCCAAGCCCCTGTGTCCAACCTGGCCTTGAGCACTGCCAGGGATGGGGCAGCCACAGCTTCTCTGGGCACCCTGGGCCAGCGCCTCAGCACCCTCACAGGGAACAGCTTCTGCCTAAGAGCTCATCTCAGTCTCCCCTCGGGCAGGTTCAAGCCATTCCCCTTGGCCTGGCCCTACAGGCCCTTGTCCCAAGCCCCTCTCCAGGTTTCCTGCAGCCCCTTTAGGCACTGGAGCTGCTCTAAGGGCTCCCCTTAAGGAGTCTTCTCCAGGCTGAACTGGATGAGCTCCAACCCAAAGCACTCCATAGCTCCCTGGTTCGCACTGCACTGGGAGGGCTCTCTCCATGCCCTGCTACCTCAGGCGTGCTCAGCGCAGAGAGGATCAGCCCCTTCCAGGAGAGCCTCCTTGCTCCCCAGCCCATGTCACCACCAGTGAGCACCGCACACAGGCTGGGACCTTTCAGCTCCTCTCCCACAGCCCCGGGGCTGATCTGCCAGGAGCAGGCCAAACCCGTGGGACAAGGCATGGGACAGAGGCACTTCCACGGGGGGGCAACAATTCCAGCTGTGGAATTGTGTGCATCACATGCTCCGGAGCACAGCCCACACCAGCATGCTTGCAACTGATCCCAATGGGAACGTTGTGGGCAGTGAACACCCCCCGTGGGAGCAAACCTCTCTGTGACAGCAATGGGAGATGGCAGCTCCCAGCGGACTGAAGCAGGGGGCTGTGAGGGTCCGGATCACGCTGCTCCTCACTGGGAAGAGCAGCCCCATCCTCCTGCTGGGATCAGGACCTCCCATCAGGTGGAACCGCACCTTTGGTGCCTGCAACGTGAGGGGAGAGCTGCAGACAGCAGCAGGAGCTGAGTCAGAGCTGACACCGGGGCGATGCTCAGCAGCTCAGCCTGAGGCAGAGCCACCCTTTGGGGCTCCAAACGTGACTGAGCTCTTCCTGCAACCCAAAATGAGCCTGGAGAGAGCAGCCGGAGCTGACGTGGAGCTTCCTGCCCCCTCCACGGCTGCCTGGATCCCCTGGGAGCTCCTGGGCACCTCCACATCCCATCAGCACACGGATCTGGGCTGGTGCCTGCTGCTGGGAATGAGGCCGCTGAGAGCTGTGCCACAGGCTCCGTGTTTCCATGAGTCACTGCTGTGAGTGCTCAGAACACTGCTCCATCACCCTCATCCAGGAGGAAGCTCTGCTCTGAGCCTGCGCTTCGGTGGGTGCTTAGTAAGGAGCCGGGCTGGAACACCGAGCATCACTGTTAATACTGAATAGGAACACAGGGGGATTGAGGCAGTTGTTCTCCCTGGCTCTGTTTCTTCCTTTGCTTCCAAACATGTGGAATCACTGAGGTTGAGGGGAATTAAACTATTGACATTCATTCGGTGTTACCATCTGGACAGGCTGATGGTGGGAAGGGCTTGAAGGGAAGAGCTGGTTTGCTCCAAAGGCCACGGTCACACAAGTTCATAGAATCCCAGACTAGTTTGGGACGAAGGGACCTTAAAGCTCCTCCAGCTCCAACCCCTGCCACGGGCAGGGACCCCTTCCACTGGAGCAGCTTGCTCCAAGCCCCTGTGTCCAACCTGGCCTTGAGCACTGCCAGGGATGGGAACCCCCAGGTCCTTCTCCTCAGGCTCCATCCCATCGCCCCCAGCCTGGGTTGTGCTGGGATTGCCCCAACCCAGGGGCAGGACCTTGCCCTTGGCCTGGTTGAGCTCCATGAGGTTCCCATGGGCATCCCAGGGGTGATACCCCGGACCCCATCATCTCACAGGGGATCTTTAGGAGATCTCATCTCTTCCAAGAGAGAGACCCCAGCTCTATGGGATAAGGGCCATGGTTCTCAAAGCTCTTCCGTTCCCTGCTTCCAGCACAGCCTCTGCTCCCTGGAGCCTCTCTCTGCCCTCTTCTCCCTCCTCAGCTAAGCCCATCTATGACTTAACTCATGGCCTTGAAATCTTCTTGGTACCTCACACCACCCTCTCCCATGTGTCCATCTCCTACCCTTAGACCAAAAGATTCCATTTCCTACCCATTGCTGTACTGCCTAAAGGCCCATGGGGAGGTGTCAGCTGAACGAGGCACTTGACGAAGTCCAGCTCCCCAGCTCATGCAGCAGGAAAGCCAAGAGCCCAGCGGCAGAGGAGAGCGTGGGAGCAGGGAACACGGTCTGGCAGTGACAGCCATCAGGCGGCTGCTTCTCATCATCTCCGAGGCAAGAGGATGGAGAAGTGAACACCATCAATAACCACGAGAGCACCAGCACGCCCCTGCTCAGCTCTGCTGGCCTGGCCTGAGGACACGGGCTCTGACAGCACAGAATGAGCATCTCCAGTCACCCTGCGAGGCCGGAGCACGCAGGAGCTCAGCCCTGCAGCCTCTGTGTTATCTCAGCAAGGCTTAAACCATGGCACAGAGCTGAAATGAGCCTAAAAGGAGACAGACCACCACCATCAGGGCAGCCTGCCCTCTCCTTCGGGCACGGGGGGCAGGAGGCAGGGACAGCAGCTTTGGGAGGATGAGTTGGGAATGGGGGGGGTGTGCGCAGCGCTGCCCTCTCCTGGGGGCAGCCCCAGCACCGAGCTCAGCACCACGCTCCTGCCCTGCCAGGCACCCTCAAGGAAGGGCGTTGGTGCCTCTCATGGCAGCTCTGCAGCAGCTGTGGTGTTCCTGGGCTCGGGAAGCTGGGGGGAAAGCGGAATGCAGCAGGGAGAGGCAGCAGCAGAGGGACAGGGGTGCTGCAGGGGAGGCAGCTCCCCATGGAGCAGGACTGGGAGGGAGTCATGGAATGGTTTGGGATAAAGAGACCTTAAAGCTCCTCCAGTTCCACAGGCAAGGACCCCTTCCACTGGAGCAGCTTGCTCCAAGCCCGTGTCCAACCTGGCCTTGAACACTGCCAGGGATGGGGCAGCCACAGCTTCTCTGGGCACCCTGGGCCATGCTCTCCATCCCTCTGACCCACGGGGATCCAAGCTGGAGAGCTGAGTGCTCCAAGGGGTGCAGAAGCAGCTCCCACTGCTCCATCCCTTGGGATACCTGCCCAGACACTACCACACGTGAGCCACGGCAGGCACAAAGGATGAGGCCACCCTTGCCAAGTGCTGACAGAGCTCGGTGCCCTTCCCGGCCCTGGGCAGCAGCACCCCACCAATCCCGCTCACCTGCTGACCTCCGAAACGTTGTTGATCCTCGCGGCTTCCAGCAGAGCATCTTCTGGAAAGGGAGAAAGAACGGGAAGTGAGTTCACAGGGAACAGCCCCACAGGCCCCTGCAGCCCCAGGGAAGCTGTGGCTGCCCCGTCCCTGGCAGTGTTCAAGGCCAGGTTGGACACAGGGGCTTGGAGCAAGCTGCTCCAGTGGAAGGGGTCCCTGCCTGTGGCAGGGGTTGGAGCTGGGGGAGCTTTAAGCTCCCTTCATCCCAACCCATTCCATGACTCCATGCTCAGCAGATACAGCCGCTCCCTGCTTGCTGCAGCCTAACAGGGGAGATCCCCCGGGAGCACCTCGATGGGCACAGGGATGTGAACGGCTCCTTCCTGGTCTCTCCTGTATCTCCAGGAAACACCTCCTCTTACACTGGGGGTGCTGCCGGTCTCTGGCTCCGAAGCTGCCACGGGATGGGCCTGGAAATGGCCGGAGCAGGGGGGAAGGTCCTGCTGCGACACACAGGGATGAGCCAGGAGAGGCTCCAGCAAGGGCCCAAGTGACTCCACAACGAGGGGAACAGAGCAAACCCTGCAGGGTGCTGGCACCAGCACCCAGCAACCACAGGGCTCCAGGCACCAGGGAGCTGCTGCCATGGGCCTGGAATGACACCTCCTGGCTGCGGAGGGGAAGGGCAGCACCCAGAGACACCCAGGGGGGCTGCAGCAGAAGCTGCTCCCAAGCACTGTGACCAGCACAGCCCTGCTGGGGCACGGGGACATCCCCCAGGGTCCCGAGCCCTCGGCTGCTCCCTGCTCTCTTCTCCAGCTCATTCCCAGCCGTGCCTGCGCCTCTGCCTTGTGTCTTTCAGGTGCCCTCCTCAGAGCAGGCAACAGACAGGGCCCTGCCCCATGCACCCCATCGCCTGGGCTGAGTCCCTCTCTTGGGGCACGAGCACCCACAGCCGCAGGGGTCTGAAGGGACCTTAAAGCTCCTCCAGCTCCAACCCCTGCCACGGGCAGGGACCCCTTCCACTGGAGCAGCTTGCTCCAAGCCCCTGTGTCCAACCTGGCCTTGAACACTGCCAGGGATGGGGCAGCCACAGCTTCTCTGGGCACCCTGGGCCAGCGCCTCAGCACCCTCACAGGGAACAGCTTCTGCCTAAGAGCTCATCTCAGTCTCCCCTCTGGCAGGTTCAAGCCATTCCCCTTGGCCTGTCCCTACAGGCCCTTGTCCCAAGCCCCTCTCCAGCTTTCCTGCAGCCCCTTTAGGCACTGGAGCTGCTCTCAGGTCTCCCCTTCAGGAGCCTTCTCTTCTCCAGGCTGCCCCAGCCCAGCTCTCTCAGCCTGGCTCCAGAGCAGAGCTGCTCCAGCCCTCACAGCAGCTCCAGGTCCCTCCAGTGCTGTTGCCCCAGAGCTGCACTGCAGGGGGGTGCCAGAACACCCAGACCCAACGCTGTGACACGGCCCTGAGGCCCCGCAGCAAGGGTCAGACACAAACTGGGCTCATTCTGGTGGCAGCTCCATCCCATCTCCCCTCCAGAACCTCCCCATTGACCCCCGATAGCCCATGCTCCACACCAGTGACTGGGAAGAGCTCACCCTAGGGGCAGGCTCCATGTCCCAGGAGGCACCCCCGTGTTTCCCCCCCGCCAAGCGATGCCCCACAGCCCCCTCCCGGCCCGGGCCGAGCAGCAATAGTCACCCTTGGACAGGCGGTCCCGCAGGTAGCAGAGGGCCACGGCAGCAGCCAGGCCGGGCAGCACGGCTCCTCTCCGGCGCCCCTTGGGGTCCCCTCCATGGTGCCGCCGGCGCTCAGCACCCACAGCACCCACAGCACCCAGCGGCGGCTCCGCATGGGGCACGGCGGGGACCGGGCCAGGCCGGGCACTGCTGGGGGGCTGCGGGGGGGCGGGCCCCGGGAGCTGCTGCTCAGCCATGGCGGTCCCCGTGGGGCTTGGCCCCACTGCTAAGGGGGTCCCCATGGGGCCTGGCCCCACTGATAGCGGGGAGCGCCCCATTCCTAAGAGGGCACCCCCCGGGCCTGGCCCCATTGACAGGGGGCTCCCCCCGGGGCCCTGCCCCCGCCATGACACCCCCAGGCTCGGTGGCGCGGACCGCCGGCGCCCCCTGGCGGCCCAGCCCTCCAGCAGCCGCGGCCCGGCGCTCCCGGCCCCCTCAGCCACCGCCGCCGGCGGAGCCCCGGAGGCCGCCCGCGACGGCGCCAGGCCCGGCCGCGCCCGCAGGAGCCTCGCCAGCCCCGGCGGCGGCGGGCGGGCCGCGAGGGAGGCCAGCATCGTCCCGGTGCTCGCCGCCGCTGCCTCCTCAACCCCCCTTCGAGCCGCTGGAGGCCGGTGAAGCAAGATGGCGGTAGCCGGCAAACCGGCGCAGCCAGAGCGTTGGCGCGCAAAGCCTGCTGGGAGCTGTAGTCCTCCACAGCGCACTCCGCTGTGTTAGCTACGCCCCGCGGACTACAACCCCCAGGGAGCGCCAAGGCACCGCCCCGCTCCCGGGGCATTCCGGGAAAAGGCAGGTGTGGGGACCCGGGTTCGAGGCCCGCCGGGGCCGGCTGGCGCAGGCACTAGCGCGCACACACGTGTGTACATAAACACACACGTGCTCGTACACACGTGTGCAGACACATGCATGTGCTCACACACAATCCCACACACAGGATTGTGCCTGCATGCGTGCACATGCAGAGCAGTGCACGTACATATGCACTCACACACACGTATGTGTGCATAGGGGAGCACACGCATGTACACATGTAACCACATGCGTGCAGTCATGGGGCATGCACACGCATGCACAAACATATGCACTCACACACATGCACTCACACACAAACATGCAGTCATGCACATGCATGGACACACAGGATTCACAGACATATATGCACATACATGTGCACTCACATGAACATGCATGTACAGACACATACACACAAACAACTGCGCACACATATACACAGAGGTGCACTCACATCTGTTCACACATGTACATGCACACACATGGGCACATGCATGCAGCGGCACACATGCATGTGTGAACACACACATATGCAACCACACACGTGTGCACAAGCACTGCAGGCTCAGCTTGAGCCCTTGGCTCATCCGTGCAGGGCTTGCACACGTGCAGGTGCTCCCTGTGTGTGCACGTGTGTGTGTGAGTGTACCTGTGTGTGTGCATGTCAGTGCATGTATGTGAATGCATGTGTCTGCGCGTGCATATGAGTGTGAATGCAATGTATGTATTATATATGTGTGTGAATCCTGTGTGCACATGCACATACATGCCTGTGAGTGTGTGCATGCCTGTGTGCATGACTGCACATGTATGTGCAAGCATGTGCATGACTGAATGTGTGTGTGCATGTGTGAGTACACACATGTGTGCATGTCTGTGAATCATGTGTGTGCATGCACATACATGCCGAGGTATGCATGCCTGTGTACATGGGGCACATATGTGTGCATCGACATAGATGCCTGAATGCGCACACATTCATGTGCATATCACTGCATGTGTGTGCATGCATGTACATGACTGTGTACAGGCATGTGAGTACATGTGTGTGTACACATCTGTGAATCACTTGTGTGCATGCATGTACATGCCTCTGTGTGTGAATGCCTGTATTAGTGCACGTGTGTGTGCATGCATGTACATGCCTCTATGTGTGCATACCTGTATTAGCGCACATGTGTGCATCCACATGCATGCCTCTACGCATGTATGTATGAATGCACATACGTGTGCATCCATGTCCATGCCTCTGTACGCACACCTGTATGCATGAGCCCATGTGTGTGTGTGCAGTCACGTATGTGCCACTGTGCACGCCTGTGTCTATGAGCGCATCCACGTGCATGCCCGTGAAGGCCATGCGTGTGCGCTCGCATGTACATGTATGTACACGCGTGTTTGTGTGCGCACTGCGGTGTCCCTGCAGCAGCTGCGCACATCTGCGTGTGCGTCCCGGTGCCCTCCTCGCATCCCGCTCCCCCCCCAGCGCTCCCGGTGCCCCCCCCAACCTCGTCCGGTTCTGGCGCTCCCCTCCCCGTCCCCCCCGCGTCCCCCCCGACCGTTCTCGGTCCCGCCCCGCCCCGGAGCCGCCCCGCGCTCCCGGTCCCGCCCCTGCCCATCGCGCACCGCGCACCGGCGATGCCGCCGTAGGGGCCGCCGCGACCGCGGCACCGGCCACAGAGCGAGAGCGGGAGCGGGCGGGAGGGGCGCGGCGGGACCGGACCGAACCGGACCGGACCGGACCGGACCGGACCATGTCGGGCCGCGACAGCGTCCAGATCCCCGACGACCGCGACTTCGGCGCGTTCCGGGCGCTGTGCGAGTCCGAGCGCGGCTGGAGCCTCACCTACAGCAAGGGGGGGGTGGCGGTGTGGGTGCAGCTCCGCGAGCCCGAGCGCGACCTCCACAAGATCAAGGTGAGAGCCCGGGAACGGGAACCGGCACCGGCACCGGGGGCAGCCCCGGAGCGGGGGCCTTGGGGCGGGGGGAACCAAGGGGAATGCCCCGGGAGGGGGGGGGAGGGAAGCTGGAGGGAAGGGGGGAGCTGGGGTGATGCTGCCCCAAGGGGTAAGGGGGGACCCCGCAGTGAATGGGACTTGGCGGGTGATGGAGCACCCTGGGGTGAGGGGGGACCCCACAGTAAGTTGAGACTTGGGGCTGATGCAGCAACCTGAAGCAAGGGGGACCCCAAAGTGAGTGGGGGTTAGGGGGTGATGGAGAGCCCTGGGGTGAGCAGGGACTCCAAAACGAGTGGGGACTTGGGGGTGATGCAGCGCCCTGAAGCAGGGGGGGCCCCAAAACGAGTGGGGACCCTGGGGCAATGCAGCACCCTGGGGTGAGCAGGGACTCCACAGCAAGTGGGGACCCTCAAGTGATGCTGCACCGTGGGGCAAGGGGGGACCCCGAAGTAAGTGTGGACCATGGGGGTGATCAGAAACTGAGTGCAAGCAGGGACCCTCTGGCAAGTGGGGACCCCAGGGGTTAGTGGGGACCCTGGGGCAAGGTGGGGACCCTCAAGTGATGCAGCCCCCGGGGCGAGCCGGGACCTGGCTGAGCTCTCACCCATTGCAAACAGGGACCCCAGGGGTGTCCCAAGGCAGAGCTGGGACAAGTGGGGACCAGGGAGTTGCAGGGGGGTGACGGGGACCCCCCAGGGCTCACTGCATGGAGGAGCTGCGGGGTCCTTGTGGTCCCTGTGGTGCTGTCCCTCGCCCGTGCCATGGGGTGGCATCGGTTCTGCAGCCACCGAACACAGACGTGGCACCGGCAGGACCCGTCCCTGCGGCGGTGGCACCGGTTGGTCCCGGTTCCCACGGGGAATCCCGCCGGGAATCGCCTCTGTTGGCTCCCAGCGCTGGCGTGGCAGAGCCTGGAGGAGTGCCTGGGGACAAGGGGTGGCAATGGCCGTGGGTGCTGTCACAGTGAGCCCCAGTGAGGAGGTTTTGGGACACGGGGGGCACCGAGCGCCCATCACCGTGGTGGCACCATGGGCAGGCTGCACTGGGCCTGCCTCCATGGGGCAGCACATCCCGGTCCCCACGCTGAGCCCCCCAGCTCTGCTGATGGCTTTTGGGGTGTTCCTGCATCCCAAAGCGGCTCCGGTGGGATTGGGGCGCTGCTGTGTGTGCAGGGAGGCACTGGGGGTGTCCTGCCCGTCCCCTGCCTGTCCCCTGCCTGTTCCCTGCCCATCCCAACAATCCGGTTGTGCCACGTTCTCCGGCGGGGCTGGGAACCATCCCAAGGTGTGCACCAGGATGTCCTGGTCCGGCGCGTTCCCACCACGGGCAGTTTGTACCTGGCGCCGTCCCTCACCCGTCCCCACGTCCTTCCCTGTCCGTCCCGGTGCTCCCAGCACCTTCCTGCCGGGATCCTGCTTGGGAAGATCCTGCTGGATGCTCCCACACGGATGCTGTGTGTGTGTGTGCAGTGGCGCTGGGCAGGTATCAGGGTCCGGGGGGACACCCAGGCTCCAGGATGGGATGCTCACCTGGCTTTCATGGATAAATGTGGTATCCAAGCCCGGGGGGGGGTTCACCCCCCCACAGCTCCCACCCCTCTTTGGCATCTCCGCTTTTCCCATCAGGAATGCAGCTCTGGTCTAACCTGTTTTCCAGGAGGCTGGAAACAAGGTTGTGATTCATCCCTGGGACATGGGACACGGCATTCGGTGATCCCAAGGATGGGGGACACCATTTGGGACCCCCATCCCATCCTGGTGGATCAAGGGAGATGCTGCCCTGGGGAAGGGGCTCCTTGGGAAGGAGCAATCCCATGGGATGGGGTTGGAGCTGTTCCGGCTGGGACCTCCCCTGCTTGTGCCTTATGACCCTTGCGATGGTCACTAACGAACATGGGTCTTCCCTGTAATTAACCTAATGACCCACGTGGCTGCACCCATGGTCCTGCTCCGGGCATGGAGGGGACATCGTGGGGAGGCCATGGGCACCTCTTGCCTGGGGCAGAGCCGGTGGCACCGTGTGTCACCTTCCTCCTCCTCCTCCTGCTCCTCCTCCTCCTCACCCCATAGAGTCAATATTGACCCAGGGCTGCGGCGCTGCGCCGGGCGGCTCCGTCCCCTCTCCCGGTGACATTCCACGTCCGGAGCTCCCGCATCCAGCCCGGCCCATGTGGGTGGGAGCTGGGGGGACACTGACGTGAGGGGCTGTCCCTGGACCAGATGTTGGCTGATGTGGTGGGGGGTGACTGAGGTGCAGGAGGGGGGAAATGTGGGGCTGGAGATGGCTTCCATGGGGTTGGAGAGGGGCTCCATGGGGTTGGAGAAGGGCTCCATGGGGTTGGAGAGGGACTCCATGGGGTGAGAGTTGGGCTCCATGGGGTTGGAGAAGGGCTCCATGGGGTTGGAGATGGGCTCCATGGGGTGGGAGTTGGGTTCCATGGGGTGGGAGATGGGCTCCATGGGGTGGGAGAGAGGCTCCATGGGGTTGGAGATGGCCTCCATGGGGTTGGAAAAGGGCTCCATGGGGTTGGAGAGGGACTCCATGGGGTGAGAGTTGGGCTCCATGGGGTTGGAGAAGGGCTCCATGGGGTTGGAGATGGGCTCCATGGGGTTAGAGAAGGGCTCTGTGGGGTTGGAGATGGGCTCCATGGGGTTAGAGAAGGGCTCTGTGGGGTTGGAGAAGGGCTCTCTGGGGTTGGAGAAGGGCTCCATGGGGTTAGAGAAGGGCTCTGTGGGGTTGGAGAAGGGCTCTGTGGGGTTGGAGAAGGGCTCTGTGGGGTTGGAGAAGGGCTCTCTGGGGTTGGAGAAGGGCTCCATGGGGTGGGAGTTGGGCTCCATGGGGTTGGGGCCAGGCTCCAGCTCCTTCACCCTAATCCAGCCCCAGCAGCCCCCCTGGGTCCAGGAGGGTCTCAGCCCCCCTTGGGATGACTTGGAGCTGGTGGGGCTGATCCCGGTTCCCAGCTCGGGCCCATCTGGGGTGCAGGACCTGGCTCCTCCTTTCTCCTCTTCTTCCCCAGCTGCTCAGCGCTGTCCCCCCCTGGTGCCATGCACCAGCCATGGCCCCAGTGCCAGACTGGGCCTCACTGGGCTAAGCTGGGATGGTTGGGATCCAGCTCCTCTGGGGACTCTTGCGTTGGGGTTCAGGAACGTGAGAGGAGACCCTCACTGGGGGGTCCATGGCCCCCTCCTCCTTAGGGGTCTCTATGGCCATTGTTCCATCCAGGTGTCCCCATGGCTGCCCTCCTTGGGGACCCCATGGCCACCCTTCCATCTGGGGTCCCCACTGTTGTAACTCCTTTTGGGTGTCCCCATGGTCACATTCCCACCCAACTGGGTGTCTCCAGGGTTGATGATGGGATCAACACGGTGGGATGGATGGAGCTGGGTGTTTCCAAGGTTGATGATGGGATCAATGCAGTGGGATGGATGGAGCTGGGTGTTTCCAAGGTTGATGATGGGATCAGTGCAGTGGGATGGATGAATCCAGGTGTCTCCAGTCTTGATGATGGGATCAGTGCAGTGGGATGGATGAATCCAGGTGTCTCCAGTGTTGATGATGGGATCAGCGCAGTGGGATGGATGGAGCTGGGTGTTTCCAAGGTTGATGATGGGATCAATGTGATGGGATGGATGGATCCAGGTGTTTCCAGTGTTGATGATGGGATCAATGCAGTGAGATGGATGGATCCAGTTGTCTCCAGTGTTAATGGTGGGATCAGTGTGGTGGGATGGATGGATGCGTGTGTCTCCAGTGTTGATGATGGGATCAGTGTGGTGGGATGGATGGATGTGGGTGTCTCCAGTGTTAATGGTGGGATCAGTGTGGTGGGATGGATGGATGTGGGTGTCTCCAGTGTTGATGATGGGATCAGTGTGGTGGGATGGATGGATGGATGTGGGTGTCTCCAGTGTTGATGATGGGATCAGTGTGGTGGGATGGATGGATGCGCGTGTCTCCAGTGTTGATGATGGGATCAGTGTGGTGGGATGGATGGATGTGGGTGTCTCCAGTGTTGATGATGGGATCAGTGTGGTGGGATGGATGGATGGATGTGGGTGTCTCCAGTGTTGATGATGGGATCAGTGTGGTGGGATGGATGGATGCGCGTGTCTCCAGTGTTGATGATGGGATCAGTGTGGTGGGATGGATGGATGTGGGTGTCTCCACCGGGTCCCCATGGCCACCCGCTTGTGGCGTGCTGCAGTGCAGGATGGAGTGCCGGGACGTGCCGGCAGAGACGCTCTATGACGTGCTGCACGACATCGAGTACCGCAAGAAGTGGGACACCAACGTCATCGAGACCTTCGACATCGGGAAGCTCACCGTCAACTCCGACGTGGGCTACTACGCCTGTGAGCACGGCCATGGGTCCCGTGGTGATGGAGGCTCCGTCAGCCATGGGGCTGGTGGTGCCCATGGTGCCCAGGGGGAGCCTGGCACCATTCCGGGTGGGATCTGGGGGTTTGCTCATGCTGGGAGGGGTCTCCCCCATTGTTGTCCATAGGGAAGTGCCCCAAGCCCCTCAAGAACCGGGATGTCATCACGCTGCGCTCCTGGCTGCCCATGGGCAATGACTACATCATCATGAACTACTCCGTCAAGCACCCTGTGAGTGCGCTGAGGGGGTCCCATGGGTGCTGCCTGCGCTGGGGTGGGTGGAGGGGGGATGCCTGAGCCCACCCCCTGTCCCCCCCCTGCAGAAGTACCCCCCGCGGAAGGACATGGTCCGAGCCGTCTCCATCCAGACGGGATACTTGATCGAGGGGACGGGGGCCAAGAGCTGCACCATCACCTACCTGGCGCAGGTGGACCCCAAAGGTAAAGGGGGGACCCCCATCCCCTGCCCAGCATCCTGGAGGCTCGGACCACCCTTGGGGACAGATAGCTTCTGGTTAGGGGTGGTCCTGATGGATCAGCTGAGGTGGATCACAGAACCATGGGATCAGCGCAGTGGGATGGATGGAGCTGGGTGTTTCCAGGGTTGATGATGGGATCAGTGCAGTGGGATGGATGGAGCTGGGTGTTTCCAGGGTTGATGATGGGATCAATGTGATGGGATGGATGGAGCTGGGTGTTTCCAAGGTTGATGATGGGATCAGTGCAGTGGGATGGATGGAGCTGGGTGTTTCCAAGGTTGATGATGGGATCAGTGCGGTGGGATGGATGGAGCTGGGTGTTTCCAAGGTTGATGATGGGATCAATGCGGTGGGATGGATGGAGCTGGGTGTTTCCAAGGTTGATGATGGGATCAATGCGGTGGGATGGATGGAGCTGGGTGTTTCCAAGGTTGATGATGGGATCAATGCGGTGGGATGGATGGAGCTGGGTGTTTCCAAGGTTGATGATGGGATCAATGCGGTGGGATGGATGGAGCTGGGTGTTTCCAAGGTTGATGATGGGATCAATGCGGTGGGATGGATGGAGCTGGGTGTTTCCAAGGTTGATGATGGGATCAGTGCGGTGGGATGGATGGAGCTGGGTGTTTCCAAGGTTGATGATGGGATCAGTGCAGTGGGATGGATGGAGCTGGGTGTTTCCAAGGTTGATGATGGGATCAGTGCGGTGGGATGGATGGAGCTGGGTGTTTCCAAGGTTGATGATGGGATCAGTGCGGTGGGATGGATGGAGCTGGGTGTTTCCAAGGTTGATGATGGGATCAATGCGGTGGGATGGATGGAGCTGGGTGTTTCCAGGGTTGGTGATGGGATCAATGCGGTGGGATGGATGGAGCTGGGTGTTTCCCAGAGCTGGGAGGGTGGGTGGGCTTCAGGTGGGCTCCAAGAGGCATCAGTGGGATCATCTCAGGATACAACCGGAGCGCTGGCACCAGGAGGGAACATTTTGTGCCCATTCTCTTGAAATGTCTATTGTTGGGGTGGCCAAGATGCTGAAATGGCTTTTTTGGGAAGCAGCAAGAAGCTACAATGGGAATTCGGGTTGAATCCTGCTTCTCCTGGCTGAGCATCCCTGGATCACCCGGTCCCCTCACCACAAGATGCCCCCAAGCAGGGACCAGCCCCAATGTGTCTCCTCTTCCCCCAGGTTCCCTTCCCAAGTGGGTGGTGAACAAATCCTCACAGTTCCTGGCTCCCAAGGTGAGTGCAGGATGGGGATGGGAATAAAGATGGAGATGGGGATGGGGATTAGGATGGGATGGGGATTGGGATAGGATGGGATGGAGATGGGGATGGGAATTGTATAGGGATGGGAGGGGGATGGGGATGGGATAGGGATGGGATAGGGATGGAATGGGATGAGGATGGGATGGCAATGGGATAGGGATGGGATGGGGATGGGGATGGGATGGGGATGGAATGGGATGGATATGGGGTAGGGATGGAATGGGATGGGGATGGGACGGGGATGGGGATGGAATGGGATGGGGATGGGGTGGGGATGGAATGGGATGGGGATGGGGTAGGGATGGGATGGAATGGGATGGCGATGGGATGGGGATGGAATGGAATGGGGATGGGGTAGGGATGGGATGGAATGGGATGGGGATGGGGTAGGGATGGGATGGAATGGGATGGGGATGGGATAGGGATGGGATGGGAATGGGGATGGGGATGGGATGGGGATGGAATGGAATGGGGATGGGGTAGGGATGGGATGGAATGGGATGGGGATGGGATGGAATGGGGATGGGGTAGGGATGGGATGGAATGGGATGGGGATGGGGTAGGGATGGGATGGAATGGGATGGGGATGGGGTAGGGATGGGGATGGAATGGGATGGGGATGGGGATGCAGTCCCTCCCGCTCCCGCAGGCCATGCGGAAGATGTACAAGGCGTGCCTGAAGTACCCCGAGTGGAAGCAGCGGCACGAGCCGCACTTCAAGCCCTGGCTCTTCCCGGAGCAGAGCCGGCTCCCGGCGCTGGCGCTGTCCGAGCTCTCGCTCCAGCACGCGGATTCCCTGGAGAACATCGACGAGAGCTCCCTCCCGGAGAGCAGGGAGGAGCGCGGCGAGGCCAGCGACGAGGACAGCCTCAACTGAGCCCCATGCACCCCTATGGGGGCCATGGTCCGTCTGAGTCCCACTGTCCCCATGGGGCTCTGTGGTCCATGTGTCCCCATCACCTTATGGGGCTCTATGGTCCGTGTGCCCCCCTGTCCCATGGGGCTCTATGGTCCCTGTGTCCCCCCTGCCATGGGGCCTCTATGGTCCATGTGCCCCCCCCATCCATCACAGCTCGTGTCCCTCGTGCACATCAAGAACATGACCCAATGCTTTGGGGGGACCCCCAAGTGTCACCCCACTGCTTGGGGACCATAGGGCCATGGTGGCTGCCCCCCACATTGGGTGTGGGAGCTGGGGGGTATCTGGTCCATTCACAACCATCATCCTCATCCTCATCCCCATCATTGCCCAGCCCAAAGTGCTCTTCAGCTCGTGCCCTTGGGGGGGGTGGGAAGAGGAAAACGGGGGGTCCTGCCCTTGCTCCCCAGCCTTTGGGGCACCCCCAGCCTTTTCCCTCTGCTGCCCTGTCCCTTCTCCCCATGGGACCCCCCAGATGGACCCCCAGGGTTTGGGGGGGCTGGGGTTTGGAGGGGGGAGAACTTGGGGGGCTTAGGGGGGCTCCCAGCTTGTCCAAGAATGTAGGGGGGGGCTTGGGGTGATCCCAGCACCTCCAGTATGGGGGGGGTGTCTTATAGCACATCCATGCAGGTGGGGGGGGGGCTTGGGGGGCTCCTGGTACCCCCAGATGTGCTGGGGGGCTCTTGGGGCACCTCCATGTGTGGTGCCAGGATGTGGGGGGGGTCTCAGCACCTCCCTGATGGGGGACCTGGGGGTCCCAGTATCTTCAGGTGTGTTTGGGGGGGGGGCTTTGGGGGTGTGGGGGCACCTCCAGGCGTTCTGGGGGCATCCCCAGTGTCTTCAGGTATGGGGGGGGCCTCCTGGCACTCCAGATGTGCTGGGGGCCTCCAGCATCTCCAGATGCTCTGGGGGGGCTCCTGGTACCTCTAAGCCTATTGGGGGGACTTGGGGCACCTCCAGATGTGCTGGGGGGGGCCTTGGGGCACCTCCGTTCATGTTGTCAGGACTTGGGGGCCTCTCAGCACCTCCCTGTTGGGGGTCCCAGCATCTTCAGGTGTCTTTGGGGGGCTCCTGGCACCCCAAGATGTGCTGGGGGGCTCCAGCATCTCCAGCTCCAGATGTGCTGGGGAGGTCCTGGTGCCTCTAAACCTACTGGGGGGACTCAGGGGGCTCTGCTGCCACCTCCAGATGTTGTGGGGGGGTCCGTGGGCCCCTCCGGCGTTTGAGCACTTCCAGCACTGGGAATCGCGGCCGCGGCTCGGGAATTTGGGATGTCGGAGATTTTGTACCTTGATCTGGAGCTGATTATTTAGGAATAAACCAAATGAATCTGGGACAAGGACAAGGGATTGGGGGGGGGGGTGTCTGTATCCTGGCCCTGTCCCCTGGGGACAATGGGGATCCAGTGGGGGGGGTCCCTGCGTTGATGCCCCCAGAGCCACCATTGGGAGCCCAGTCACCCCCAGCACTGACTGGGACCGCACCAGTAGCGCCCATGGAACACCCCAACTGGGGTACAGCCCCCCCATATGGGGCTGGCAATGGTTCCATGTTCTGCAGTGTCCAGTGGGAAGATGGGATGAATCCAAAGCCTTCACCCCCCTCCCCAGGGCCTTCATCATCATCTACCTCTATATGGGCAATAGTTGCAAATAGCCCCCCAAAACCAGTGTCCCCCAAGCAGGGACCCTCAGATCCATGGGGATGAGGAAGGGCGATAGGGTTCAGGGGGGATGCGATGGGGAGCGATGAAGAGGAGGATGAGGATGGTGGGGAGGGCACTCCGAGAAGGCTTTGCAAGAGCCACCATTAGAAGGGGGTTCCCCCAATTGTGGGATGCCCCCATTGTGGGCAGCTCACCGGGGACCAGGGGTGGATCTGTCATATCGGGGTGATGGGTTTGGGGTCTGCAGGGTTTTGGGGTACCCAGAGCCCTCGAGGTTGGGGTGTAAGAGCCTGGACATTGAGCTGCTCTCAACCACTGCTGAGGCTGAGATTGGGGTGCTTCTGGGGTGCTGCAATGGGGTGCTGGGTGCAGGGGTGCTGCAGTGGGGTGCCCATGGTGTCTGTACCCCCCTGTCCTGCTCCAGCCGGATCCATCCCCTGCTCCCTGCTGTCCCTGTGGCAGGGCGGGATGGGGAGGACCCTTCACCCCGAAACCATCCCCCTGCGTTATCCCAAATCCAAGGAGCCGGGAATGGGGGATGGGGTGGGGGGAGGGAACCCCCCCGAGGCTCCCAACAATGGGGTTTTTGTGTGGATCCACTGGGAAAGTCCCGCGGGAATTCCCCCGCTCCCGTTGCCATGAGCGGGTCCAATCCCTATGGAAGCGGCTTGGAGCAGGGCTCCGCTGGGACTGGGGGGGGAATGGCGGCTCTGGGGGTGCAAATACACCCGGGGGGGGGGGTGGCTCTGGCCCCCCTCTTCATGTGGTATGATTCAGCCCAGTGCTGCCCAGCTCAATCCCAGTATGCCCCAGCTTCCCCCAGCAAACTCCACTTCACCCCAAACACATCCCATCTCCCCAGTATAACCCAACTCAATTCCAGTATAGCCCAGTTCAACCCCAGCACTCCCCATCTTTCCCCCAGCTGACCCCAGCACGTCCCATCTCAATCTCAGCACTCCCCACCTCATTCCCAGTATATCCCAGTTCACTCCAAGCACTTTCCAGCTCGTTCCCAGCACACCCAAGCTCATTCCCAGGACCCCCCTGCTCCCCTCAGCACTCCCCACCTCACTCCCAGCACGTCCCAGCTCATTCCCAGCTCCCCCATCCCCGCTCCGGTCCCTGCCGCAGCCCGTCCCCATCCCGTATCCCTGCGCTCACCGGGGCTCCATCACCGGGGGGGGGGGGGGGTTGTTGAGGGCCAACCCCGTGGATCCGCCGCCGGTGCCGGGATAAATCCCGGGGGAGCAGCGCCCGGAGGCCCTGGAACGGGGTTTGTTTTCCATTGGGAAACCCGGCTCCGCACGGCCCCGGGCGCGGGCAGACAGCGCCGGGATCCCTGCCAGCGGCACCCATAGCACCCAGCAGCACCCATAGCACCCAGCGGCACCCGACGGCACCCAGCGGCACCCAACGGCACCCAACGGCACCCAACAGCACCCAACGCCTTCCTCCTCCTCCTCCCGGCCCGTGTGCCGCGGCCTCAGGAATTCCTCCGGCGTCACGGCTGCAGCGGGACAGCGGCCGCTTTGTCCTCCGGGAATGCCGAGGTTGGCTCCGTGTCGCTGCCGCCGCGTCCCGCGGCCATGGGGGGGGGATTCCGGGGGGGTCCCATTGCTTGGGGGGGGTTCAGTGGGTGCAGTGTGAGCAGAGGTGCTCATCCAAGCTGGGCGCTGCGGGGGGGGGGGGGGGGGGGGGGGCGTGATCCCATCGGGATACGCCGGGATGCAGGCGCGGGGATCCAGCTCCTGCGGGAGCTGCCGGTTGTTTTCCATCCGCGGCAGCCGGGACATCAGGGGCGGGATATTCACAATCCCATTGGATTTCTGCACCGCTCCGTGCCCCACATCCCACGTCCCCCCCCCAGCAGGTCCATCCAGCACTCGGGAATGTTGCTCCGTCACTGCGCACCGGGGGCTTTGGGTGCTGACGGGGTGGTTTGGGGCACCCAATGGGGGCCGGGGTGGCATCGGACACCCTGAATCTGCTGCTGATGGGGAGCTGCACCCATAGAGCTGGGGCACCCATGGGTGCTAACGCACCCCGAGGAGGAGGAGGAGGAGGTCTGGGGGGCAGAGGCGATGGCAAAGGTCCCCCCCCCCGGCACTGAGGGACCCCCGGAGGTTGGGTTCAGTCCCAAGCGCTGGCACGGGGGGGCCGGGGAACGCTTCCTGACCTATTTTCCTTGCAGGAAGTGTGTCAGGAGCTGCGGGGCTCCGGCTGGATGCAGGGACAGGGGCAGCAGCTCTGGATTTGTCCCCGTTTTCTCTGGATTTGCCCATTTCTGGCCAGTTTTGCCCCGTTTCTGGTGGTGATGCCCCAGGAGGGGGCGCCGGGAGCTGCGGTTCGTGCTGCAGCCCAGGGACCACTTCAGCTTCCTGGGTTTTACTTCCAGGAGGAGAAGGGAAGCACGGGGAGGACCCCGGAGGAATGAGGAACCCTCTGTTTGCTGCCCTGCGACCTCCTCATGTTCCTGCTCAGCACCATCCTCATCACCTTCCTCCTGCTGGCGTTGGAGAAGGGGGAAGCGGGATGGGGGAGATGGATGGAGCAGCCTGAGGAGAAGGACTTGGGGTGAGGAGCTGCTGCGAGGGCTGGAGCAGCTCTGCTCTGGAGCCAGGCTGAGAGAGCTGGGCTGGGGCAGCCTGGAGAAGAGAAGGCTCCTGAAGGGGAGACCTCAGAGCAGCTCCAGTGCCTAAAGGGGCTGCAGGAAAGCTGGAGAGGGGCTTGGGACAAGGGCCTGTAGGGACAGGCCAAGGGGAATGGCTTGGAAGGGGCTTGGAGCAAGCTGCTCCAGTGGAAGGTGTCCCTGCCTGTGGCAGGGGGATGGAACTGGGTGAGCTTTGAGGTCCCTTCATCCCAAACCATTCCATGAGTCTATGGAGCACCCCATGAGCTGCCCATGGCCGGGACAGGGATGGAGCTGTCCCATCTCCCAGTGTTCCCTCCTGCTGTCTTCCCTCCTTGTGCACCCCACACTTCCATGCGCATCCACCCTCAGGCGATTCCCACTGCGGCACCATGGCTGGAGCAGGGTGTGGGAGCAGCAGAACAGCCCCAGCAGCCTGCAGCCCTGGGCCCCCATCGTGACTGCTTAAACATGAAGCCCTTTGAGATTGGGATCCCTGGCAGCAGGAGGAGGCTCTGGAGGAGCTTTTCCACCCCGGATTCTGATGACTTTGCAGGATGTAACTTGCTCCCCGGGTGCTGCAGGGGGGTTGGGTGTTATTTGCATCGTGCATTCACTGTGAGAACTTGAAAGCGAAACGGCTTCATCTTCCCAAGGCGAGCGCTCTGTGCTGCGGCGCGCTGGGGCTGCCTGGTTTCGGTGGGAGGCGTTTGGGTGTGATCCCAGGGCTCTGCTTCTGCTTTTGGGTGTTTTCTGTTTCACCGGGAGGATGCGGAGCCTCCGATTCCCGGTGCTGGACGCGGCAGCGCCAGGCAGGTGGGTGCTGGGCTCTAGGGCCAGGCTGGGACATGGGATGGGTTGGGATGAAGGGACCTTAAAGCTCCTCCAGCTCCAACCCCTGCCACGGGCAGGGACCCCTTCCACTGGAGCAGCTTGCTCCAAGCCCCTGTGTCCAACCTGGCCTTGAACACTGCCAGGGATGGGGCAGCCACAGCTTCTCTGGGCACCCTGGGCCAGCGCCTCAGCACCCTCACAGGGAGGAGCTTCATCCCAATATCCCATCCATCTCTTCCCTCTTCCAGGTTGAAGCCGTTACTCCTCATCCCATCCCTCCATCCCGTGTCCCAAGCCCCTCTCCAGCATCCTGCTGCCGCACCGGGGACATCGATCCCGGTGCCCGCTCCCCCCCCAGCGTCCCGGGGACGCCCTCCCCGTCCCTTCCTTCCTCTCTCTCGGCCCCGGCTCCCTCCTGCCCCGCGGTGGCTGCGGTCGGTGCGGAGCTGGGCCCCGCGGGTTGCACCGGTTATTACAACACTGCCCGGGGCTCGCAGCCCCATTGCAGCCTTCCGGCAGCTCCCATTGCCCCGGGGGGGCGTTGGGGAGGTCCTTGGGTGGGCACAGATCCCTCTGGAAGCGTCCACATCACCCTGAGCCCCGGCACCATCCCCTTCGTCCTCTCCAATGGGTCTCCCCCATGAGCGAGCCCCGTGCTTTGAGAAAGGGGAATTCCGGGTGCAGGCAGCGTTTGCCAGCGCTGGAGAAGGAATTGGGATGGGAATTGGACCCATCAGGGGGTTGTGGAGCCCCTGGTGTGTTCCTGTGCTGGTTTCCCTCCACCAGCGCGAGTGTCCTTGGAGGGACGAGCAGGGAAGGGCTCAGTTTGGCTGGATGGTGCTTGGGGACGGTGCTGCCCTGAGCCTGGGCACCTCCAGAGCCATCCGGTGCTGCTCTGCTGCTGATGCTCCAACCAGCCCTGCTCAAAGCACCCGGTCCCGTGGCGCTGTGCTGGGTGCGGGGTGGGTGCCAGGGGTGGTTCTTCACCCTGGTGGTGCCGGGCACAGCTTTGGCATGGGCTGGGGTTGCTGCTGGAGGGCAGGACACGGCTGTTTTCCTGTTGAAATCCTCCTTGGGAAGGGGGCCTGGGTGCGGGCTGTCCCTAAGGAGGGGCACAGGGATGCTGAGCTCACCCCGGGTGCCGCAGTCGTGCTCAGCAGCCCAGGGGGATGCTCAGCTCCCTCATCCCAATCCCTCCGCTGAGTTGAAGGCATCTGGGTGGGGTTGGAGAGGGCTGGGTGGACGTGGACCCCCTCCCCCCCAGCAAAACCACAGCACCCCTGTTTGAGAGCTCAGCCCCTCAGTCCCCCCTATGGGGACGATGGGGACCATCCCCATGTCCTCCATCCCCAGCATGGGGACACTGAGATGAGCATTGGGATGGGGGGGGGGATCTGGCCCTGTCATCACCCCAAGGTGTGTTTTGCCCCCCCCCCCCAATCCACCCATCCCTGCCCCTCATCACAGCACTCTTACAGCCCTTAAGGCTCTTACAGAACAGCCCTGGCGGCATTCCCTAATCCCGGGCAGGAATGTGGTGGATAAGCACAAGAGGATTTGAGAGCCGAAAGGTGCTGCTGGGGGCCAGGGCTGGGGTGACTCCCCCATTCCCATCAGCCGACTGGGATAGGGCGTTTCTCCAGGTTGATTCTGCTCCTGGAATTTCCTCCTCTCTTGGATAGAGGTTAAATGACAAATGATGGGAGTTAACACGGCAGGATCGCGCTGGATCATTTGTGAGGGTGAAGAGCTTGGCACAACTCTGGGGTTGCCATCACTGGAGGCAATGGGGATGCTCCATGGCTCTTCCCAGGAGGGGACATATGTGGGACTCCATAGCCATAGGATGTGGCTCCTCCATAGGGTTCTGCTGCTGCATGCAGCGACCCAAGGGGTGACAGCCCTGGATGTCCTGTGACACTGATGTCACCAGCGCTGTCGCTTGCCTGGTTTGATGGTGCACGAGTTGGGTTTGGAGGTGGGAGGTGGAAAGGGCTGGAATGTGGCTGCATCCCTGGGTCTGTGCTGCTTCAAGGGACTTCTGGCTGCTCATTGGGTCTGATGGGGATGTGGGGTTGGGCTGGTGCCGCTCACCTCAGGGTCCTTCCTCGGGACACGTGGGTTTGAGGCCAATCCGCTGGGATGAGCCCGGGTATTTCGGGAAGAGGATGCACCATTGGCTGGGGCAACCGAAACCGCAAGTGAGGGAAGTGCCTGAGTCAGAGCCAGCGTGACCCACACGGGCCGACGGCATGGGCAGCACCAGGAAATGCTCGGGCTCCCATGGAGCAGCTCTGAAACGGCCAAAATCAGCTGTGTGATGGGGGCAGCTCCGGGCTGGGAGCTGGGGTCCAGCCTGGGGAGGAGAAGGCTCCTTAAGGGGAGACCTTAGAGCAGCTCCAGTGCCTAAAGGGGCTGCAGGAAAGCTGGAGAGGGGCTTGGGACAAGGGCCTGTAGGGCCAGGCCAAGGGGAATGGCTTGAACCTGCCAGAGGGGAGGTTTAAGCTCCACTGAGGGCCAGTGTGAGCTTGTGCTGCTCTATCAGAGCTTGGGAGATACTTTGTGACCCATGGGTTTGATGGGGCTGGTAACAGCATCCCTCTGCTACAGTGACTTCTCTCAGCATCCCATTGCCATGCAGAGGCTCTGAGGTGCAGCTCCTGGACCCATCCATCTGCCCGTGTCTCTCTGTCCATCCTGGCTCACTCAGGCAGAGGCTGGGAGCAGGGAGAGCAGGAGCTGCCTCTCATCTGCAGCAGCTCTGCAGCTCCTGATGCATCATCTCCGCTCCCTATCGATTATCCCTTAATTACTCGAGCATCCTCCGGGACACCGCAGTTCCCAGTGGATTCTGCTGGTTGCTTCTTGCCATGGGGTCTGGTTGTGGGGGGTTTGCAGCCACCCCACACCAGCCTGCCCATTGCATGCAGTGGGACGCCCCATGGCTTTGGGGGGGGGGTCTATGGTCACCCCACACCAACTCACCCATTGCACATGGTGGGATGCTGAGGCTGGGGAGCACACTGGGACTTCATAGTACTGGTGCTGGTGGTGCTTATGGTGGCCTGTTGAGCCTCAGTGGGGATGACACCGACATTTAGACACCTCATCCAGGATCTTCCACCATTCCCAGATCCCTGCATCCCCCTCGGTCCCCTCCAAACCCAGGGGGTAATGTTAGTTCAGGGCCCACATTCCCTCAGTCCAGGACCGACCCTGACCCCTGTTATCTCCATCCCTAGATCCTGATGCATCCTGAGCCTCGCCGCGCGCAGGGGATGCTCTGAGCACCGCGGGGGCTCTGCCGCCGGCCCCCACCATGGAAGAGGAGGGGTCCCTGCCCGTGGCCGCCTGGTTGGCCGCCCTGCACCTCGAGCAGTACGCGGGATGCTTCCAGCGGAGGGAGCTGCGGACGGTGCGGGACTGCCGGGCGCTGACGGAGCAGAGCCTGACCCAGCTCGGGGTGCACCTGCCCGGCCACCGCCGCCGCATCCTGCTGGGGCTGCAGAAAGCCTTTGCTGAGGGGACCCCCCCCGTGGCCCCCGCCCCGAAGCCTGTGCCCATGAAGAGACACGTTTTCCGCATGAGCACCGCGGCGCTGCCCGAGCATCCGGAGCAACCGGAGCACCCCCAGGAGCATCCCGAGCCCCGCTGCCCGCTGATGGAGCTGGACCAGGGCGCGAGCCTCCCCCATCACCCCCCGCCCATCCCGCCCAGGGTCGGCTGCCGGCCCCCGCTCAAGTTCTCCGCATCGCTAAAGGGGGGCAGCCCCGAGCCCCCTCCCAGCGCCCCCCCAGCACCCAGAGGGGCCTCCCCACCGCCCGGCACCACGCAGCCCCCGCTGAGACCCCCCCTGCCGCCGCTGCCGGCCAAGCGCCATCAGCTGGAAGCCAAGGGCCAGGCCCCGCAGGCCCCCCCGGAGCTGCCCCCCAGGGCCGCGTCCCACAGGAGGTAAAGGGGGTGCGGGGGGGGTGGGGGTGTGACACAGGGGGGGTGGGGAGCCGTGGGGGGGCTGCTGTGGTGGTGGGGGGACCGTTGGGTGGGGGCATGGGGTGACGATGGGGGTTGGCCGGGGGGAGGCACCCCCCAGCCCACAGCACATCCCCCTAGGGTACCCCCAAACCCCACCACATCCCCCTCGGGTACCCCCCAACAGGTCTCCTGGGGTACCCCCATCACATATCCCTGGGGTACCCCCAAACCCCAGCCATTATTCCAGGGGTACCTCCAGCTCCAGCACGTATCCCTGGGGTACCCCCCCAGCACATCTCCTGGGGTACTCCCCCCGACCCCTTCACATCCCCTGGGGTACCCCAAGCCCTAGCACATGTGGGGTACCCCCCTGCGCATCCCTTTGGGGTACCCGCCAGCGTACCTGGGGTACCCAAGCAGCGGTGGCTTGTCTTGCCCAGCAATGCCCTCTAGTGTCGCAGTGTCCCTGTTTGTGTGCGAGGGTCACCCCAGGAACACCACACCTTTGCCCCATCCCCTTTTGGGGGACCCTAGCAGGGGGTGAGGGTTCTTGTCCCCCCTTTATCCCCCCCATCCCCAGGTCCTGGCAGGGCGCGGGCAGCGCTGAGGCCCGAGGAACTCGTCACACCCCGCGCGGGCAGGCAGCGAACCGCAGCCGGGGGGGGTCGGGGTGTGGGGGGAAGCTGATGTGGCCGGATGAGCTGAGAGCAGGTCGGGGCTCATCCTGCCTCGTGTGTCCCCCCCGCCCGCTGCAGCATCCTCCAGCACCGAGGCTGCTGCTGCAGCAAAAGGACCCCCCCAAATGCTGTCCCCACCTTGCACCCCAAAACCCTGCGGAGCTGGGGGGGGGAGCGGGGATCCGATTATGGGGAGGGGAGAGGACCCTTTGGGTGTGAGCATCCTCCTTGCGTGAGGTGCGATGCGGTGTGAGGGACCCCCCGAACTCCCCAAGGACCCCCCGGGATGTGCTGCTGGAGTGAGGGGGTCTCACAGCGGGGGGATGGCACCCATGGGTGAGCACACACCCATCCCCACGTGCCCCTGGCTCCGATCGCTCCCCAAAGCCCGTCCCCATCCCTTCTGCACCGAGGTGGTCCCCAAGCCCCCCTTGGACCCGCTGCCCGCCCTGCCCTGGCCGGGAGCTCTGCGGTGCCACCAGCGGTACCAGTGGCCCCAGTGTCACCAATGGCCACCAGTGGCCACCGTTGGCCGCAGTGGCCCCGTCCGGCGCTGGCCGGGGCCGGTGCAGGAAGTTTCGGTGGCGCAGGAAGTGCCGGGGGTGACGAGAGCTCCGGTCCCGCCGCATCCCCGGACCGCGCCGCATCCGGGCCCCGGGGCTCGCGCAGGTACCGGGTCCCGCGGCCCCGCCGTGGGTGCGGGATGCACGGAGGGGACCGGGGGGGGTGCCCAGGGAGCGACCCCGTTCGCTGCGTGTTTCCTGCCCTTGCATGGGATGGGCGGGAGGAGCCGCGTCCCTGCGGCGGCCCGGGGGGGGGTTGCGGGAGCAGGTCCCTGGGTGCCACCGTCCCCTCGGTGCGCAGGCAGCGGCTGGATGGTGCCCGCGGCACCTTCTGCCCCCGGCAGGGACCCGGCACCGCGGGGCTGGGTCCTTCCTGCTCCATTCCATAGTCTCGGGGTGGGCACTGCGGGCGCGGTGCTGGGCTCGGTGCTGGGCACTCGGCCACGCTGTGCCCTGGGGACGTGCCCCATGTGAAGGGGACAGGGACGTGTCCACGGTGGGTGCCACAGGGCTCCTGGAGGTGCCACGGCTCCCCCCATGGAATGAGGTGCACAGGGACATAGAGCAATGGGGTGATGATTGCCCCTGTTGGAGGCAATAGTTGCCCATGTTGGAGGTGATGGTTGCCCCTGTTGGAGGCAATAGTTGCCCATGTTGGAGGTGATGGTTGCCCCTGTTGGAGGTGATGGTTGCCCCTGTTGGAGGCAATAGTTGCCCATGTTGGAGGTGATGGTTGCCCCTGTTGGAGGTGATGGTTGCCCCTGTTGGAGGCAATAGTTGCCCATGTTGGAGGTGATGGTTGCCCCTGTTGGAGGCAATAGTTGCCCATGTTGGAGGTGATGGTTGCCCCTGTTGGAGGTGATGGTTGCCCATGTTGGAGGCAATAGTTGCCCATGTTGGAGGTGATGGTTGCCCCTGTTGGAGGTGATGGTTGCCCATGTTGGAGGTGATGGTTGCCCCTGTTGGAGGCAATAGTTGCCCATGTTGGAGGTGATGGTTGCCCCTGTTGGAGGTGATGGTTGCCCATGTTGGAGGCAATAGTTGCCCATGTTGGAGGTGATGGTTGCCCCTGTTGGAGGTGATGGTTGCCCATGTTGGAGGTGATGGTTGCCCCTGTTGGAGGCAATAGTTGCCCATGTTGGAGGTGATGGTTGCCCCTGTTGGAGGTGATGGTTGCCCATGTTGGAGGCAATAGTTGCCCATGTTGGAGGTGGTGGTTGTCCATGCTGGGGTGATGCTTGCCCCTGTTGGAGGTGATGGTTGCCCATGTTGGAGGTGATGGTTGTCCATGCTGGGGTGATGCTTGATGCTTGCCCCTGTTGGGGTGATGGTTGCGGGATGTCCAGCGGTGCCACCTCCCAAGGGGTGACCACAGCCACCATGTTCAACACCAGGAGCTCCCCAGCACCTCCTGGCCGTGGCTGGATTTGATGTGTGTGTCCCAGGGGCAGCCCCTGATGGGGCCGCAGTGCTGGATACTTGTGTCCACACCTCAATACTGGGGTGATGCTGCTGGAGAGGACGCCCTGTCCCCATGCCCTGCGCACACGATGGGTGCAGAGGAGCCCACCAGCAGTGGGGATGGGGTTTGAACCCCTGGGGGGTGCAGAAGGTCAGTGGGTGACATCCAGGAAGGTGATGGCTGGATGGCAGAGGCACATCCCTGTGAGCCCCGGGTGGTGGGGTTTGGCTCTGGGGTGCAGGGGTGATGGAGCCCCCAGAGCACCCATGGGGGGACACGAGGGCAGCACCAATGCGGCCCTGAATGCGCAGACCCCATTGGGCTCTGTTGTCACCTCCTGTCCCTGTGTTCCTGCACCCCTGGGTGCCACCAGCCGCTGCCTGGGCTGTGTGGCCGCTCCGTGCCCGCATTCCCGAATGGATGCGGCTGGTTCCCACGGCGATGGCTGCTGGGAAAGGAGGGCAGCGTGACCGGAGCAGCACCAGCGCTGCCCATTCCCATCCTGCTCCGGGTGGGACACGGCTCCTCCCATGCACCAGCCCTGGGGCTGGGGTCACCCATGGGACCCCAGGGACTAGCATAGGGGTGCTGGTGGTGGTGCTGGGCTGTGACGTTGGTGCCATGGGGCTGGTGTGGGGCACATCAGGGATGGGGATGGTGGCGTCAGCACCAGCGTGCCCAGGGCAGGGGTTGGGGCTGGATGCGCTTTGAGGTCCCTTCAACCCAACCCAACCCATTCCATGGTGGTTCCACGGTGGGGGGCTCGAGGTGGGTCTCTGCCTGCCTCCTCAGCGCCCTCCTTGCCTTCAGGGCTGGTCAGTCAGGTCCCGCATCCTTTTATCTCCTCAGGAAGCTTCGTCTCCACTTCCTGCCCTAAAACCAGATCCATAAATCCCGCGGTTTCTGTTTATGGTCGGGAAGCAGGAATTGAGTGGAGAACAGGAGGCAGGAGCAGCCCGTGGGCAGGAAGAGGGTCCCTGGGGTCCCTCTGCAACCCTGGCCAAGGTTTTGGGGTTCTCAACCCAGGAGAGCCCCAAGGCTCCATCTCCAAGGGTTGATCCTTGACATCAAGCTCCCAGCTCCTTGATCCCATCTTCTTACTGGTTCCCTGTTCCCTTACGGGATTCCCTTACTGGAATCCCTGGTTCCCACCCCACTGTAGGGCCCCGGGTAGGCAGGGAGCCCCCAGCCCCCCCCATCCTGCTTGGGGCACCCCAGATCCAGCTGGGGAAGCACCAGTGCCGCTGTTCAAGGCTGCAGGAGAGCATCAAACCCGCTCCAGGACGTGGCCTCCGATGCCATAGGCGGCTTCTGGTGTCCTTTGGGGGCAGATGAGGCACCGGAGCCGCAGCCCTGGTGATGGGGAAGTGAGGTTGGGAGCAGGAAGCTATTCCCAGGCTGGAAAAGCACCGGGATAACCTGAGGAAGGTGAAGTTTTCCATGGGAGGTCAATGGGACCCAGTCCATGGGCTCGGATGTGCTGGGTCTTGGGGCGCTGGATGCGGTGGGGTCTTCTCGCCCCATCTCGTGATGCAGCAGGGTTGGGAAGGGGAGGTTCGGGCTGCTCCAAGCAGCGTTTGCTCCTCTCTCCATAGCACCCCTGCCAAGGAGGGGGTCCCCATCGCCGAGAGACCCCCTGGGGTCCCCCCGTGCCCCCCGTCCCCACCGCTGCTCCTGCCCCGCTCCAAGCCCCCGGCGCCGGAGCCGCCCCCCAAGGGCACCGTCCCCTTCGTGCCCCAGTTCGGTGAGTACAGGGGGGCCCTCGGACCTTCCCCTGGCCCAGGTGATCCCTTGGGATGGGTCCCTCCAGCACCACCCGTCCTGTGGGTGCCGTGCTCCTGCTTGGTGGGTCCTCCCCTGCTCCGTCCCCTTCCGTACCCTCTGGGGTGGGGCTCTCCAGGGGATGCGGGCTCTGGGATGGGGTTTGGATGCAGCATCTCCTGGAGGAGGGCGGAGAGTTCTGAAAGCACCAATTCCTGGAGCTCCCTGCTCTTTCCTTGGGGGTCACCGTGTTTGAAGCAGCCCTGGTTTAACTGGGGTGATGCTGGGTGGGCAGGGGCACAAGAGCAGGGATGGTGCCAAAGTCCCATCCCGGTGGTGCCCTGGGGGTTGTGCCGTTGCCACCAGTGGGACTTTGCCCTTCCCAGCTCTTCTCCAGGCTCCGGATAAAGCCCCCATTGTTGCCCTGGAGCTGGGGTTTGCCAAGGGCAGTGTTGGGGAAGTGGCACCGTCCAGTGCTGGCGCATCCCTGTGCAGGCTGGGCCGGGCAGGGGGTGCAGGACCCCTCGCTCCATCCCAGCATCTTCCCTCTGCTCCTGCAGATGACTCGGACTATGAGGACTCGGCCTCGGAGGAGGAATTAACTGGAGCCACGGGGGAAATGGCTGAGAAGGTTGGTCCTGGAGTCCTGGGATGGGTTGGGATGAAGGGAGCTTAAAGCTCCTCCAGTTCCAACCCCTGCCACGGGCAGGGACCCCTTCCACTGGAGCAGCTTGCTCCAAGCCCCTGTGTCCAACCTGGCCTTGAGCACTGCCAGGGATGGGGCAGCCACAGCTTCTCTGGGCACCCTGGGCCAGCGCCTCAGCACCCTCACAGGGAGGAGCTTCATCCCAATATCCCATCGAACTCTTCCCTCTTCCAGGTTAAAGCCATTACTCCTCATCCCATCCCTACGGGCCCTTGTCCCAAGCCCCTCTCCAGGTTTCCTGCAGCCCCTTTAGGCACTGGAGCTGCTCTCAGGTCTCCTCTTAAGGAGCCTTCTCTTCTCCATGAGGTTCTATGGTCCCACCTTTCAGCCTGTCCCATCCCACCGGTAGCAGGGGGACCGTTCCCAAGGGAGCAGCGTTGGTGCTGGGCTGCTTTGGAGGTGCTGGGGAGCACCCCTGCCATGTGCAGAGCGGGGTCCCTGCCACCCTGAGCGCCCGGAGCCACCCCAGAGCATCCCTGCAGCTCCCTGCATCCTGCGCTTGCCGTGTGCGAGTCCACCTGCAGCATCGCACCCGACTGAGCCCCGCAGCAGGGTCTGGGGCTGCTCCGCACCCCCTGGGCTCTCCTGGCTGGAGCAGAGGGGTTGGAGCATTGGGATGCTCCCACGTGTGTCCCTGCAGGAGGATGCTGAGCCCGGGGCACCGCGGTCCCTGCGCGCCAACAGCCTCTTCAGTGAGGATGAGCTCAGTGAGGAGCAGGGAGATGCTGCGCTGGGCAGGTAGGGCCTGGCTGGGACCCGGGTGTGTGTGTGCAGGATGGGACCCGTGTGCGTGTGTGTGTGCAGGATGGGACCCGTGTGTCTGTGTGCAGGGGGGGACATGTATGTGTATGTGTGCAGGATGGGACTGTGTGTGTGTGTGCAGGATGGGACTGTGTGTGTGTGTGCAGGATGGGACCCGTGTGCGTGTGTGTGTGCAGGATGGGGACACATGTATGTGCACGCACACGTGTGTATGTGTGTGCACATGTGTGCGTGTGTGTGTATAGGCAAGATATTCCTGTGGCAGGGATGCTTGTACATGTGTGTGTGCACGTGTGTGTGCGCATGTATGAAGAAGGGATATGTGTGCATGTGCTGTGCGATGCTTGTGCATACATGTATGTGCGTGCATGCACAGCTGGAGATACTTTGCATGCACATGTGTGTGTGTGCATGTACAGGCAAGGGATACGTGCACCAGGGATGCTTGTGCATGTGTGTGTGTGCGTGTAAGCACAGGCAGAGAGCACTGGTCCATGTGTGTGTGTGCAGAAGTCGGGGCTCCACGGGCTGTGCACGCGTGTGCACACACAGTACTCATGGAGGGGAGCACGCGTGTGCATGCGTGAGCAGGGAGCAGCTCTGCACCTATCCGGGTTTGGGGCTGTGGCCATGGGCCTCCCCTCGTCCCCCATTCCCAGGGCTGGAATCCGGGTCCCTCCTGTCCCAGGACCTGGGGGATTCCCACCAATGGGACCCCACCAATGGGACCCCCACAGCGGGATCCCACCTATGGGACCCCCCTCAATGAGACCCCCACTTAGGGGGACCCCACCAGGGAAACCCCCACTATGGGACCCCCACCAATGGGACCCCCACAAGGGGATCTCACCAGTGGGATCCCCACCAAGGGGACTCCCACCAATGGGGACCCCACCAATGGGACCCCCAGAAGGGGACCCCACCAGAGGGACCCCCACCAAAGGGACCCCCACCAAGGGACCCCCATCCACGGGATCCCACCTATGGGGCCCCCATCAATGAGACCTCCACTTAGGGGGACCCCATCAAGGAAACCCCCACTATGGGGACCCCCATAATGGGACCCACCAGGAAGACCCCACAAGGGCCCCCCCGTCCCGGCCGCTGCCTCCTGCTCTGCCCATGCCCCGGGGAAGGACAAGGGGAGGCCGCAGCGTGCGGGGGGGGTGGGGGGGTGTCCTCACCCTCCCTGTCCCCACCCCCGGCCCCTGCCAGCTCAACGCCCCCCCCGCTCCATGTCCGCAGCCCCAGCCCCAGCCTGCACCCAGCGCCCGCCTTCCCCAGCGGCACGGACATGGAGGGGCCGGCGCTGGCGGCCCCGCTCAGAGCGGGGTGGTTGGACAAGAACCCGCCCCAGGGGTGAGTGATGGGATGGGGGGGGCGCGGGACCCTGCAGTTGCTCCCGCTCCATCCCAAGCCCCCATTTAACCCGATCTTAACCCAAAATGGGTTAAACCCACCCGTTTTGGGGTGGAAAAGGCTTGGTTGGAGCGGGTGCCATCAGCACTGAGCTGGGGGGGAGGAGGAGGGAAGCCTGCAATGAGCTTCCCGCTGGATCATGCATGGGAATGAGCTGCCTTTGCTCTGGGGAGCCCTGGAATAGCAGCGGCCCCCAAAGCAGCGCGTGGGGGGGATGTGGGGTGGATCCCTAGGGATGGTGCCCCCGTCCCGGCACCTCCATCCGGAGTGCTGAGCAGCCGGTGCTGGTGGCTCTGCCTGAGCGGGGCCAGCACCAGCCCGGGGCTCACGGCCTCGGTGCCCGTGGAGCGGAGCTGTGGGGCTGGGAAAGGGCTGGATGGGCAGGGAAAGGAGGAACGGGGAGCCCCGGCAGAGCAGCAGCCCCATGGAGCACATGGGAGGTGTTTGTGCTGCTGCAGAGCTCCCGGCTGCAGGAGTAAAACCATGGGTGCTGCTGGGTGATGTTGTCAAGGACAAGCAAGCATGGGGAGCCCAGTGCACCCAGTGAGCCCAGTGCACCCAGTGAGCGCAGTGAGCACCCAGTGAGCCCAGTGCATCCAGTGAGCACAGTGAGCCGAGTGAGTGCCCAGTGAGCCCAGTGCATTCAGTGAGCCCAGTGCACCCAGTGAGCACAGTGAGCGCCCAGTGAGCCCAGTGCATCCAGTGAGCACAGTGAGCCGAGTGAGTGCCCAGTGAGCCCAGTGCATTCAGTGAGCCCAGTGCATCCAGTGAGCCCAGTGAGCGCAGTGCACAGAGTGAGCACAGGGTCACGCTCACTCTCGTCCCATCAGGGAACCTGCTCAAAGGGCCCCTGCTCCAGCTGGGAGCAAAACCTAAACAGGAGACAGGAAGGATGTTTGGGAGCTGCTGCATCAGGGCTGCAGCCCCGAGGAGGAGGAGAAGGAGGAGAAGGAGAAGGAGAAGGAGGAGAAGAATTGAGAGGAGGAGGAGGAGGAAGCCTGGGCAGCAGGCTGGGGGGCAGTTGGGGAAGTGGAAGCATTGGGAAGTCCCTGGGAAGCTGCTGATGGGAGCCTGGGGGAGGCAATGGGAGGAAAACCAGGCCCCGAACCCCTCAGCATCTGAAAGCAATGGGAGGTCAGAGCGGGGCTGGGGGTGTGTGCCCCGTGGGACAGGGATGGGCTCCCAGGGCAGAGCAGAGTGGTTCTGATCCCGGTTTTGATCCTGGTTTTAATCCCGGTTTTGATCCTGGTTTTGGTCCTGGTTTTGATCCCATTTCTGATCCCAGTTTTGATCCCAGTTTTGATCCCGGTTCTGATCCCGGTGGCTGCTGCTGGTTCCAGAAGGGCCGAGTTCTGCTGTCACGTGTGGGGATGTTAAAACCCTTCCTGAGCAAACAAGCCCTTGAGCAGCAGCCCGGGGCTGTATCCCCATCCCGACAGCGATTCCATGCAAGAGCCCTGCTGGAATGTGTCCCCTTGGATCGGTCCCTGCCCGGGCTGTGGGTCCTGAGGGGTAAATTCAAACAGGGATTTGGGGGGGATCATTGGGGCAGGGATGGGGACACGGTGCAGGATGGAGGGATGGGGATGGGGATACAGTGCAGGATGGAGGGATGGGGACATGGATCAAAACTGGGATCAAATCCGGGATCAAAACCAGGATCAAGGGATCAGGATGGGGACACAGCACAGGATCGATGCTGAGGTGGCTCCAGGCTCTTGACAACTGGGGCATGAAGCACATCGGAGTCACCCCAGGTCAAGGGCGCTCGATGCAGCCTGGGGATGGGGGGAGCAGGGAAGAGGCTGCTCCAGTCCTGGGGGGCTCATGGTGCCCTCCATGGACCCTGTCCTTGGGTGTCCCATTGGGGGGCAGCTGGGTCACCTCCAGCGGGTCCCTTCCAGGTCCTACATCTACCAGAGGCGCTGGGTGAAGCTGGATGCTGAGCACCTGCGCTATTTCGACAGTGAGAAGGTGCGTTGGGGTCTGGGGCTTGTGGGGAGGAGGTGGCAGAGGAGGTGCCCCTGTGGGGCCGCATCCTGCTGGGTATCCCAGGGAGCAGCAGGGGTGGGTGCTGGGGTGATGCTGGTGGGATGCGGGATGCTGGGGTTGCTCTCAGCACTGCGAGCCTGGGGTGGTCCCCATCCCATCATCCCGAGGCCACCGTGAGGCCGCACCTCGGATCCTGTGTTCAACTCTGGGCCCCTCACTGCAAGAGAGACCTTGAGGGGCTGGAGCGGGGCCAGAGAAGGGCAGCGGAGCTGGTGCAGGGCCTGGAGCCCAAGTGTGATGGGGAAGGGCTGAGGGACCTGGGGGGTTCAGTGTGGAGAAGAGAAGGCTCAGGGGGGACCTGATGGCTCCCTACAAGTGCCTGAACTGGCTGGTTCCATGGCTCTCTGTGCTGAGCAGTCTCTCCCGCTCTTCCCTGCTCCAGGACGCCTATTCCAAGCGCTTCATCCCCGTCTCCTCCATCTCCCGCATCACCAGCGTCGGGGACCAGAAGTTCGAGGTCATCACCAACAACCGCAACTTCGTGTTCCGTGCCGAGAGCGATGGTGGGTTCCCGGCTCCGCATCTCCCTCCTGCGGCCCAAGGGATGAGCTCTGGAGCTTCCCGGGCCCTGCTTGGATCCTGACCCATCCCCATCCCCGCAGCCGATCGCAACGAGTGGATCCGGACCCTGCAGCAGGTGGCGGAGGAGCGGAGGAGGGCATCGATGTCCCCAGGCTCCAGTGGTGCCCCCGCCGAGCTGCCCGACAGGAGCGGCTTCCTGGAGCTGCGCGGCTTCAAGCACAAGCTCTTCGTGGTGGTGGCCGGGGACAAAGTTCTCCTCTACAAGAACGCTGAGGTCGGTGGTGGGGATGAGGTGACACCATGGGGCACCCCAGTGATGCTGTAAGGGGGTCCCTTCCCTTTGCACCCACACCCTGAGCAGTGGATGAGGTGACACCATGGGGCATGGCAGGGATGCTCTAAGGGGGTCCCTTCCCTTTGCACCCACACTCTGAGCAGGGCAGCAGTGAGCTGGGGGTGCCACCCCCTAAATGGGGACAGCTCAGCCCCACAGGCTGGTGACACTGGGGCTGCAGCCCCTTCTCACCACAGCTCCAAGCTTTGGGGTCCCCCAGGAGCACCGAACCCGCTGGAGATGCTCTGTAGGGATGGGAGCTGGGCAGGGAAGGGGACACGGCAGCTCCTGCATCCCCCGTGTCCCTCCGGGATGGGTCCCCATTGCCCACCCTCACCCCAGGACTATCGCCTTGGCATCGGCATCACCTACATCGAGATGAACGTGGGCAACGTGAAGGAGGTGGATCGCCGCGGCTTCGACCTCACCACCCCGTACCGCACCTTCAGCTTCGCGGCCGACTCGGAGCAGGAGAAGGAGGAGTGGGTGGAAGCCATGCAGCAATCCATCGCCGAGGCCCTCTCCAACTCCGAGGTGGCCGAGAGGATCTGGGCACTGGAATCCAACCGCTCCTGCGCCGACTGCGGCTCCCCCAAGCCCGACTGGGCCTCCATCAACCTCTGTGTGGTCATCTGCAAGCGATGCGCAGGTACCTGCATCCCGAGGCGGGCGGGATGGGCCCTGCATCCCCTGCTCAGGGTGCTGGGAACCACACTGGGGTGGCTTCTCCATCCCAAACCGGCTCCTCAATGGCTTTGTCTCGCTGGCAGGGGAGCACCGGGGCTTGGGTCCTTCAATCAGTAAAGTGCGGAGCTTGAAGATGGACAGGAAGGTGTGGACGGAGGAGCTGATCCAGGTACTGGTGCAGATCAACCCCCCCAAAGCTCCTTTTTGGGGGGCAGACACCCCCATCCCCTCCCCATGGCAGAGCCACTGGGGACTTCCCCAGCCTGATTCAAGCCGTTTGGGGTGCCCCTGCGGTGGGTTTGGCCCCTCAGCATCCTCCATCCCTATCCCTGTGGTCCGTGGACACCCATGTGGTGAGGACAAGCAGCACTTGTGTGCCGGTGCTGAGGAAGTGTTGCAGTGGAATGCATGGACACAGACGGGATTCATTCCCGGACCCAACCCCGCCGCATTCCCAGCCGGCAGACCCTGGCTGGCCCCGCTCTTCCCGACCTTTCCTGCTCAGATCCCGCATTCCTGCCTGCGTCCCACCCGCGCTGCCTCCGGCATCGCCTGCTCCCCGAGCCCCCAAACGCTTCCAGCTGTGCTCCATCCCCTCCCTGCTCCGGGATTGATGCCCAAACCCAGGATGCTTCCAGCATCCCATTCCCACTCTGGCTCTGCTGCCACCCAAAGGGCTCAGGGGCACTGGCAGAGCACCCAAGGGCTCGCTGAGACGGTGAGAAACCTCTCCGTGTCAGGCTGAGCATCATTCGGTACCGGGCAGTGGGATGGCGAGGAGCCATGGAATGGCCTTTAAATCCCCCCGGATGGATGCGGAGCATCCCGCCCCTTGCCGGCAGCTGGATGCTGCATTCCAGATGTGATTTTCCAGGCAGGAAGGGGGGTCAGTGGCTGCGGGGGCTGCAGACGTTGGGCTGAGCCGGGCTGTGGGGCTGCGTTACTGCAGCATGGGTGCTCCTGCGCCCTGTGCACCCCATGCAGCACCCATCCCCCCCCCGGTGCACCCCACTGCTCCCTGGGCAGGCACAGCAGCAGCTTTGGGCTATGAATGTCCCCATGAGCGGAGCTGCTGCCGAGCTCATCCTGTGTAAGGAATCCTGGAGGAGCTGCTGGAGCGAGGCCAGAGGAGGCCATGGAGCTGCTGCGAGGGCTGGAGCAGCTCTGCTCTGGAGCCAGGCTGAGAGAGCTGGGCTGGGGCAGCCTGGAGAAGAGAAGGCTCCTGAAGGGGAGACCTGAGAGCAGCTCCAGTGCCTAAAGGGGCTCCAGGAAAGCTGGAGAGGGGCTTGGGACAAGGGCCTGTAGGGACAGGCCAAGGGGAATGGCTTGAACCTGCCCGAGGGGAGACTGAGATGAGCTCTTAGGCAGAAGCTCTTCCCTGTGAGGGTGCTGAGGCGCTGGCCCAGGGTGCCCAGAGAAGCTGTGGCTGCCCCATCCCTGGCAGTGTTCAAGGCCAGGTTGGACACAGGGGCTTGGAGCAAGCTGCTCCAGTGGAAGGGGTCCCTGCCCGTGGCAGGGGTTGGAGCTGGAGGAGCTTCGAGCTCCCTGCATCCCAACCCATCCTGTTCCCAGCCACTCTCCATCCCCCCCATCACCCTCTCTTTGTCCCTCAGCTCTTCCATCACATCGGTAACGCTGTCGCCAACCAGTTCTGGGCCGCCAACGTTCCCCCCAGTGAATCCATCGGCCCCAGCAGTGGGAGCCAGGAGAGGAGGCGCTTCCTGACGGCCAAGTACCGGGAGGGCAAGTACCGGCGCTACCACCCGCTCTTCGGCAACCAGGAGGAGCTCGACAGGGTCCGTGCCTCCGGGGCATCGCCTGTGGGGTCCCCTGGGGTGCTCGGGGGGGGCCTGAGCCTGCTCTGGGGTGCAGGGTCTGCCCAGGCAGGGTGCCCAGCCTTGGGCTTGGGCTGCGTGGCTTCTTACCCTGTCTGTATCGCTGCCTGTATCCTTGCCTGTATCCCTGTCTATCCCTGCCTGTGTCCCTGGCTGTATCCCTGGCTGTATCCATGTCTGTATCCTTGCCTGTATCCCTGTCTATCCCTGCCTGTGTCCCTGGCTGTATCCCTGGCTGTATGCCTGTCTGTATCCCTGCCTTTATCCCTGTCTGTATCACATCACCCCCATATCCCCACTGTGTGCCCTGGGTTCTCCAGGAGGGACATGCTGGATGTGGGATGTGGATCAGATGTCTCTGATGGGGCACAACCAGCCCCATTTCCAGGCTGGAAAGCCCACTCTGAGGTGGGATTCCCCATTCCACAGCCAGGTTTCACCTCTTCCCGGCTTGGAAATGGCATCGGGGTCCAGCATTGGGCTGGAATGGGGTTGGTGTTGAGGGGGATGCTGTGATTCCAGCCTCTTCCTACAGCAACCAGCACCCAATTCACTTCCATTCATCCATTCCCGTTCCCAGCCATGGGCACGGTGCTGGGTTGGGGCTTCACTCCACTTTGCCCACAGGCACAGGGAATGATGTCCTGGCACAGGGAATGCCCAGCACAGGGAATGCCATCCCAGCACAGGGAATGCCATCACGGCACAGGGAATACCATCCCCGCACAGGGAATGCCATCCCAGCACAGGGAATACCATCCCAGCACAGGGAATGCCATCCCAGCACAGGGAATACCATCCCAGCACAGGGAATACCATCCCAGCACAGGGAATGCCATCCCAGCACAGGGAATACCATCCCAGCACAGGGAATACCGTCCCAGCACAGGGAATGCCATCACGGCACAGGGAATACCATCCCCGCACAGGAAATACCATCCCAGCACAGGGAATGCCATCACGGCACAGGGAATACCATCCCCGCACAGGGAATGCCATCCCAGCACAGGGAATACCGTCCTGGCACAGGGAATGCCATCCCGGCACAGGGAATGCCATCCCCGCACAGGGAATGCCGTCCCAGCACAGGGAATGCCATCCCCGCACAGGGAATGCCGTCCCAGCACAGGGAATGCCATCCTAGCTCCCCGTCCGCGTCCCTGCTCCTCCCCGTGCCGTGTTTGCCCAGGGCCGGGAATTCGCATGTGCCTTTGTTTGTTTTCCTGCCCCGCTCCCGCCCCGTGACTTCAGCGGCTCCTCCGCTCCAAACCTTCCCTCCCTCCCCTCCCGGAGCCTCCTTTGTCCCGCTCGGCCGCTGGGAAGCGCCGGCCCCGGCTCCGCTCCCGCTGCCCCCCGGGGCCCATCCCGGTGTTCCCGGTGTTCCCCAGGCGCTGTGCGCGGCCGTCACCACCGGGGACCTGGCGGAGACGCAGGCGCTGCTGTTCTGCGGGGCCGCCGTGTCCTGCGCCACCGGGGACCCCCAGTGCCCGACGCCCCTCGCCCTGGCCCAGAGGAGCGGGCAGCGGCTGCAGATGGAATTCCTGCTCCACAACAGGTCCTCAGGTAAGGGACTGAGCCCCGGGGGCGGCGGGAATCCCACCGGGAATGCGGCCGGGGTTGCCCGGGGGATGCAGGGCTCCAGATCCCTGCTGGGGCATCCTTGGGGGATACGGGGCTCTGGAATGCTGCTGGGGCATCCTGGGGGATGCAGGGCTCCGGATCCCTGCCAGGGCATCCCTGGGGGATGCAGGGCTCCGGATCCCTGCCAGGGCATCCCTGGGGGATGCAGGGCTCTGGAACCCTGCCAGGGCATCCCTGGGGGATACAGGGCTCTGGAACGCTGCCGAGGTATTCCTGGGGATACAGGAGTGTGGTCCCAGTGCTTTTTCCTACCCAGCAGCTTCCCAGCGTGGAGATATCCAGCTGCTCTGTGCATCCCAGGAGAGGGAAAAAGGGCTTTGGGGAGCACCCCCATGATCCACCCCAGCCAGGGATACGGGTCCAGAGCCCTGTATGGGATGCCGGGAAGGACAAGGCACCATCCTGGGAATCCCAGGGGACATCCCTCTATCCCCCACCTCCAGCATTCCCTAAACCTTCCCACCCATTCCACCCACTGTGGCTCCGGGTGGGCTGGCGGCTCCCATGGGATCCATCCGCACCCTAACACAGGGTGAACTTCCACCCCTGGAGCATTCCAGCCGCCGGGATGGAGGTGTTCCCGCCTGCCCCAGCCATCACCTCCCTTCCCCGCCTCGGCTCCAAGCCTGGCCCGCAGGAGCTGGAATTCACCCAGGATTGGGGCTGGCCCTGCCCTGCATTCCGGATGTGTCAGCACAAAACGGGTCTGGAAGAGCCGGAGAAAACCAACCCCCTGAGCTCATCCTGGCTCTGGAATTCCTGGGGTTGATGAGCCGTGTGTGGAGCAGGGCTGGGATCATGGAGCAGGATTCTCCCCCTTTTCCCTGTCCCGGGAGCTCCAGGGAGCCCCATGCTCTGACCTGGGGGTGCTTTAGGGGTGTCCCTGCATCCCGGTTCCTGGAGGGACTTGAGGAATGCCTCTTGTTGGAAGGGGGGAAACTGAGGCACTTCAGGACTGTGATGCTCCGCTCCTATGGAACCACAAGGAGCTGGGAGAGCCCAGGAGGAACCTCACTGATGGGAAAACCCAGTCCCCACCTTCCCACAGCATCCCCATCCCAGCTCATGGATGTGGGATGTGGGATGCGGGATGTGGGATGCGGGATGCCCTGATCCCCACTGCCCTGAGCCAGGGGTCTGGAGCTGGTCCTTGCACCCCAACCGTGCCACGCTGGTGCAGCTATGGGATGCTTTCATGTTCCTGCTTCTTGGGCTGGGCTGGGGAGCCCTGGTTGAGTTGGGGGTGAGATCTGGGGGGGCTCCAGCCCCCCATGACGAGCTCTGCCCCCCTTCACAGAGCCCCCTCGCCTGGAGGTGGGGGGCAGCGAGGAGAAGCCCTACTCGGTTCCGCTGCCCTCCGTCACCCACCACGGCTTCCTCTACAAGACCCCATCCATGGCCAAGCCCATCGGCGAGCGCAAGGGGCCGGAAGGTACGGGGGGGTCCGTGGTGGGGATGGGGAACAGCGGCCCCATTGCAAGCCCTTTGCAAGCCCTTTGCACCCGGTTGCAGAGTTCAGCCGGCGCTGGTGCACGCTGCAGGACGGGCTCCTGAGCTACTACGAGAGCGAGCGCAGCGCAGCGCCCAACGGCGAGCTGCGGGCCGAGGAGATGGTGTGCCTGGTGCACAACGCGCCCCACACGCACGGGTAGGAGCAGGCGCCGTGGGCACACACACGCAGCACCCCCAGAGCCTTCGTAACCCCCGTGCGGACCTTTTGTGCCATTCAGCTCTTTGCAACCCCTTTGCAATCGCTTTGTAACCACTTTGTAACTGCTTTGGAGCCTCTTTGCAGCCCCTTTGTAACCCTTGTGCAAACCCTTTGTAACCCATTTGTACCTCTTCAACCCCTGTGCAGTCCTTTGTAACCAGTTAGTAACTGCTTTGGAACCCTTTGCAATCCCTTTGCAGCCTCTTTGTAGCTGCTTTATAGCCCCTTTGTAACCCAATTGTAGTGATTTTGCAGCCCCTTTGTAACCTGTTTGTAATCTTCTTTATAGTCCCTTTGCAACCCCCTTGTAACTCCTTTGCAGCCTTTTTGCAACCCCTTTGTAACCCCTTTGTAGCCCCCTTGTAACCCCTTTGTAACCCCTTTGTAACCCCTTTGTAGCCCCCTTGTAACCCCTGTGCAACCCCTTTGCAACCCCTTTGCAACCCCTTTGCAACCCCTTTGCAACCCCTTTGTAGCCCCTTTGTAACCCCCTTGTAACCCCTTTGCAACCCCTTTGCAACCCCTTTGCAACCCCTTTGCAACCCCTTTGTAGCCCCTTTGTAACCCCCTTGTAACCCCTTTGCAACCCCTTTGCAACCCCTTTGTAGCCCCTTTGTAACCCCTTGTAACCCCTTTGCAACCCCTTTGCAACCCCTTTGCAACCCCTTTGTAGCCCCTTTGTAACCCCCTTGTAACCCCTTTGCAACCCCTTTGTAACCCCTTTGCAACCCCTTTGTAACCCCTTTGCAACCCCTTTGCAACCCCTTTGTAGCCCCTTTGTAACCCCCTTGTAACCCCTTTGCAACCCCTTTGTAACCCCTTTGTAGCCCCTTTGTAACCCCTTTGTAGCCCCTTTGCAACCCCTTTGCAGCCCCTTTGCAACCCCTTTGCAACCCCTTTGCAACCCCTTTGTAGCCCCTTTGCAACCCCTTTGCAACCCCTTTGTAGCCCCTTTGTAACCCCTTTGTAACCCCTTTGCAACCCCTTTGCATGATCCGCTCCCCGGTGGAGCGTGCCCAGGGATGCTGGAAAGCCCCGGGCCGCTGTGGGGGGATCCCAATCCACACCCTGTATCCATGGGTATCCACGCAAACAGGATACTCGCACCCACCCCCCCCCCGCCACCACCCATGGGTGCCCACGCTCCCCCTCCCTCCCTTCCCACAGCATCGAGCACACCTTTGAGGTGTACATCGAGTCGGAGAGGCTCTACCTGTTCGGGCTGGAGAAGCCCGACTCCGCTCGGGAATGGCTCAAGTCCATTGCCAAGGTAGGATGCGATGGGTCGGGAACGGCCGGATGGAGCCGGGAGCTCCAGCGCTGATGGGCTCCTCTTTATCCCAGTCCTTCGTCCATCCCTGTGCCGAGGAGCTCCTGGCGCTGGACTTCGAGCGCATCGGCCGCCTGCACTACAAGGGGGGCCTCAACCTGGAGCGCGCCAAGGAGGGCTGGTTCGCCCTGGTGGGCTCCGTGCTCCACGTCTGCTTCCAGGACAGCGAGCGGCAGGAACCCCTCCAGCTCCGCAAGCTGCAGGAGCTCTGTGCGTGCCCTGCCCCGCTGAGGGGTCCCCATCTCCACTCTGGGAGCGTGGGGACAAGGGGGGGCCCCCACATCCTCATGGGGACGTTGGGGGTGATGCTTTGGTGGAGCGAAGGCTCCTGCTGAGCTCTCCCCATCCCTGGAGAGCTGCTTCTCATCCCATATGGGCTGGGAGGGAGCGTGGGGACAAGGGGGGACCCCCACATCCTCATGGGTGGCACCCGGCTGTTGGTGGGAGGTTGGGAATGATGCTCCAATGGGATGCAGGCTCCTTCTGCTGAGCTCTCCCCATCCCTGGAGAGCTGCTCCTCATCCCAGTTGGGCTGGGGGGCGACCAGGGGACCCCGCATTCCCATGGGTGATGTTCTCTTCCCCTTCCCTTCCAGCCATCCAAGGGGACAATGAGGTGCTGGTGCTGGTGGAGAGGCGGAGGTAGGAGCAGAGGGTGGGGGGGTTGGATGCTTCCAGCAAAATATCCCAACCCTTCCTAAGTTATTCCTCATTTTGGGACGTCTTTGCCCTCTCTGCAACAACTGGAGAGGGACAGGACCATCCGCATGCCCCTGGTTCCAGCCTTCCTTGGGGGGGGTCCAGCCATGCAGTGGGGTTTGGTGGCGCATTGGGTCCCGTGCTGAGGCCAGGCTTCCCGGCAGGACACTGTACATCCAAGGGGAGAGGAAGCTGGATTTCCTGGGATGGGTCCAGGCCATCCAGAAGGCTGCGGGCAGCTCCGGGGACACGTTGTCAGAGCAGCAGCTCACTGAGTCGGATGTCCCACTGCTGGTGGATCGCTGCATTGACTACATCACCCAGTGCGGTACGTGCCAGCATCACCCAGTGTGGTACCTGCCTACATCACCCAGTGCGGTACGTGCCAGCATCACCCAGTGTGGTACCTGCCTACATCACCCAGTGCGGTACCTGCCTACATCACCCAGTGCGGTACCTGCCTACATCACCCAGTGCGGTACCTGCCTACATCACCCAGTGTGGTACCTGCCTACATCACCCAGTGTGGTACCTGCCTACATCACCCAGTGCGGTACCTGCCTACATCACCCAGTGCGGTACCTGCCTACATCACCCAGTGCGGTACCTGCCTACATCACCCAGTGCGGTACCTGCCTACATCACCCAGTGCGGTACCTGCCTACATCACCCAGTGCGGTACCTGCCTACATCACCCAGTGCGGTACCTGCCTACATCACCCAGTGCGGTACGTGCCAGCATCACCGGCTCACCTCATGGACACCATAGAGTCAGCTGGGTTGGAAAAGAGCTTCAGGTCCATCTGGTGCAACCATTGCCCCAAGGCCACCACTGCCCCATGGCACTGAGGCCTCGTCTCCACGGGGTGTGAACCCTTGCAGGGACGGTGCCTGCAGCCCTGCCCTGGGCAGCCTGTTCCAATGCCTGAGCACCCTCTGGGGCAGGAATTGTTCCTCAGCTCCATCTAAACCTGCCCTGGTGCAGCTTGAGGCCGGTTCCTCTTGTCCCATCCTTTGTTCCTTGGGAGCAGAGCCCAGCCCCTCCTGGCTCCATCCTCCTGTCAGGCACTTGTAGGGAGCCATCAGGTCCCCCCTGAGCCTTCTCTTCTCCAGACTGAACAGATCCTCCAGCAGATAACACAACACACGTTTCCCTCCATCTTTGAGCATTACGGGAAGGCTCCAGATGGAGCAGGGCTTTGGCTCCTCCATCCTACAGCCAGGAAGGGTCCCCGTTCCCTATGGAGCAGGTCTCACCCCACCGGCTCTGCCACAGGGTTGACATCCGAAGGCATCTACCGCAAGAGCGGGCAGAACTCCAAGACCACCAGCCTGCTGGAGATGCTGCGCAGGGATGCCCGCAGCGTGCGCCTCAAGGAGGGCGAGCACCACGTGGATGATGTGGCCAACACCCTCAAGAGGTTCTTCAGGGACCTGGGGGACGGGCTCTTCACCAGGCACTGGGGTCAGGACTGGATGCGGGCCACTGGTGAGCACTGGGGGCTGTGGGTGCTGCAGGACCAGGTTGGGGTCCCTCTTCCGCTGCAGCATCCTTCTTCCTCTCCTCCCTGGTTGGGGCAGGCACCCAACACACACATTGGGAATGGGGTGGGTGGGGAGTGGAGGGTGACCCCGTGCAGTGTGGATGGGGATGAGATGGGGCAAAGAACCTGACCCCCTTGCCCTGGGCTGCTGGATCCGGCTGATGGATAGTGGGGATGGATGGACCCAGTGGCAAACAGCCACGAGGCACAGTGCTGTGGAGCTGGGATGCTCTGGCCCCATGGAACTGGGATGCTCTGGCCCTGGGATGCTTCTGCCCCATGGAGCTGGGATAATCTGGCCCCATGATACTGGGATGCTTCTGCCCTGGGAAGCTGGGATGATCTGGCATTAGGATGCTCCAGCCCTGCAGTGCTCCAGCCCTATGAAGCTGGGATGCTCCAGCTCTGGGATGCTCTGGCCCTGTGGATCTGGGATGCTCTAGCGTCATGATGCTGGGATGCTCCGGACCCATGGATCTGGGATGCTCCAGCCTTGGGATGCTCTGGCCCCATGGAGCTGGGATGCTCCAGCCTTGGGATGCTCTGGCCCCATGGAGCTGGGATGCTCTGCTCTTGTGGAGCTGGGATGATCGGCTGCTGGAATGCTCCATCCCCACAGTGAAGGCTCTGAGGTGGGATGTGGAGGGGGAATGTTGGGGCCATGAATCCTGATCTCACCTTCATCCCCCTCAATGCTCATCCTCTGCCAGCGCTGGAGGACGAGGAGGTGAAGATCAACGAGTACCGGCGGCTCCTGGGCACGCTCCCCACAGTGAACCGGGCCACGCTGAAGGCGCTCATCAACCACCTATTCCGGTACAGCACCAGTCCCAGTCCCTATGGAGCACCACCGCATCCTCCATGGGGCCCTCATCCCTTGGCTCACATCCCAAACGAATAAAGGAAAGGGATCTGGGATGGCCCAAAGCCAAGCATCCCATCCCGGCGTTGGGACCGTTCCCCTTGGCAAGGCTGAAGGAGGGATCCTGTGGGGGTTTGGGGCTGGGATCTCAATGGGGCTCCCCACAGGGTGCAGCGGTTCTCGGGGGAGAACCAGATGAACACACACAACCTGGCCATCGTCTTCGGGCCCACGCTCTTCCAGATGGATGGGAAGGACTACAAGGCAGGACGTGTGGTGGAGGACCTCATCAGCCACTACGTGAAGATCTTCAATGTAGGTTCAGCCCTCCCCTTGGATCAGGATGGTGTGCGGGCATTCCCAAGGGATGGGGAGGGGGAATCTGTCTGCTTTGGAGATGAGGGGAGGGGGTCCATGTCCCTGCAGACCCCGCAGACCCCCAAGGATGGAGCTGCTGGGCAGGGGAGCGGATACCACTGGGAGCCAGCATCTGCTGCTGCAGTGGGACTCAAGCAGGGCCTGGGCAGCCCTGATGGCTCCTCATCCTTGTAGGTCAATGACCAAGAGATGAAGAAGCAGCAGGACGAGATCATGGCCATCATGAAGATGCGGGAGGCAGCATCCAGCGGGACGCAGGTACATGGGGACCTGACATGGGGTACTCTTCACATGGGACCCGCTCCAGCATCTCCTGGAGGTGCCGGGTGGTGGGATTCACCCTTCCCATGGGAGCTGCAGGTTGAGGTGCTTTCCCCGTGTCCTGCAGCAAGCTGGGGACTTCATCTGCACCGTGTACCTGGAGGAGAAGAAGACGGAGGCAGAGCAGCACGTGAAGGTGAGTGGTGGGCACAGGGGACAGGGACACCCGGTGTATGCCCACGGCTCCGTGGTGGCACAGGGACATGTGCTGAGGGGCTACCTCTGAGGTGTGAGGGCGGAACGGCTCCGGACACATGGAAACTGGTCCCCTCCTCCCAGATCCCGGCCACCATGACCGCCGAGGAGCTCACCTTCGAGATCCTGGACAGGAGGAAAGTGGTGATGAAGGAGAAGGACTATTGGAGCTGCTATGAAGTGAATGAGAGGGAGGAGGCAGGTTGGTGGGGGGGGATTGAGGATGGGGACAGGGATGGGGATAGAGGTGAGGATGGGGATGGGAATGGAGGTGGAGATGGAGGTGGTGATGGAGATGGGGATGGGGTTGAAGACAGGGGTGAGGATGGAGATGGAGGGGGGATGGAGGTGGGGATGGGGATGGAGATGGAATGGAGGTGGGAATGGGGATGAAGATGGGGTTAAGATAGGGATGGGGATGGAAATGGAAATGGAGATAGGGATGAGTTGCAGATGAGGTTGGAGATAGGGATGGGGATAGAGATGGAAATGGATTTGGGGATAGAGATGAGATAGAGATGGAAATGGGGTTGAAGATAGTGATGGAGATGAGATGTAGGTGGAGGTGGGGATGGAGATGGAGATGAGTTTGAAGATAGGAATGGAGATGGAAATGGAGATGGGGATTGGGATGGAGATGGGCTTGAAGACAAGGATGGGGATGAAAGGTTTCCCGTGGGGGCTGCACCATGAGGCAATGCTGGGACAGGTCCATGCCCTCAGGGGAGGGCAGCTGCAGTTTGCTCACCACATCCCTGCTGCAGATGGGCTGGTGGTTGGGACCAGGACCCACAGGACACCTTTAGGGGTTAAACACCACTGAAGCTTGATGGGGGTGTCTGGGTTCCCCACCCCAGGGTGCCCATGGGCAGCAGCAAGAGCTTGGCATGAGCAGGATGAGACCCAGGTCCTGGTGGCTCATCCAGGCAGGATGCTGAGCCCACCACTGAAAGCCAACATGGGATGCTAGGGCCTTGCCAAGCCCAAGCCCACAGCATCCTCATAGCTAAACTGAGGAAGTGTGGCCTGGATGATCAGGTAGTGAGGTGGACTGCGAACTGGCTGAAGGACAGAAGCCAGAGAGTTGTAGTCTATGGGGTGGAGTCCAGTTGGAGGCCTGTATCTAGTGGAGTGCCTCAAGGGTCAGTATTGGGACCAGTATTATTTAATATATTCATCAATGATTTAGATGAGGGAATTGAGTGTACTGTCAGCAAGTTTGCTGATGACACTAAGCTGGGAGGAGTGGCTGACACGCCAGAAGGCTGTGCTGCCATCCAGCGGGACCTGGACAGGCTGGAGAGTTGGGCAGGGAGAAACTTGATGAAATATAACAAGGGAAAGTGTAGAGTCCTGCATCTGGGCAGGAACAACCCCAGGTTCCAATATAGGTTGGGGAACGACCTGTTAGAGAGTAGTGTAGGGGAGAGGGACCTGGGGGTCCTAGTGGACAGCAGGATGACCATGAGCCAACACTGTGCCCTTGGGGCCAAGAAGGCCAATGGCATCCTGGGGTGTATTAGAAGGGGGGTGGTCAGTAGGTCGAGAGAGGTCCTCCTTCCCCTCTACTGTGCCCTGGTGAGACCGCATCTGGAATATTGTGTCCAGTTCTGGGCCCCTCAGTTCAAGAAGGACAGGGACCTGCTGGAGAGAGTCCAGCGCAGGGCGACAAAGATGATGAAGGGAGTGGAGCATCTCCCTTATGAGGAAAGGCTGAGGGAGCTGGGTCTCTATAGTTTGGAGAAGAGGAGACTGCGGGGGGACCTTATTAGTGTATATAAATATATAAAGGGGGAGTGTCACGAGGATGGAGCCAGGCTCTTCTCAGTGGCAAACAATGATAGGACAAGGGGTAATGGGCTCAAACTGGAGCACAAGAGGTTCCACTTAAACTTGAGAAGAAACTTCTTCTCAGTGAGGGTGACAGAACACTGGAACAGGCTGCCCAGGGGGGTTGTGGAGTCTCCTTCTCTGGAGACATTCAAAACCCGCCTGGACACATTCCTGTGTAACCTTATCTAGGTGTTCCTGCTCCGGCAGGGGGATTGGACTGGATGATCTTTTGAGGTCCCTTCCAATCTCTAGCATACTGGGATACTGTGATACTGTGAAGCCACCAAGCCCAGGCTCCTTCACAGGCTGGGTCCCTGTGGTGCCTGTCCCACTGTGCTCATGCATGTCCCTACGGGAAGTGTGGTCCCACCATGGACCAAAAGTCACCTCCCCAGGGAACAATCAGGCAGCAGCATGAAATGAACCCAGTGAAGAGGTGATGGTGATGCTCAATGTGAGGGCAGGCAGGAGCTTGGGACACGCGTGTGGCCCCATGGGTGGATGCCAGAGCCCATGGGGATGATGCCTGACCCCTGCCTGTCCCTGCCTGTCCCTACCTGCCCCTGCCTGGCAGAGCGGCCCCTGCACTACTCAGAGAAGGTCCTGCCCATCCTGCACTGCCTGGGCACCGAGAGCTACCTGGTGGTGAAGAAGCAGATGGCCATGGAGAACATGCTCGTCTACCTGGGTGAGATGGGTTGGGATGGGGACGGGGGTGGGATGGGATGGGGATAGAGATGGGAGTGGAATGGAGATGGGGAAAAGGATGAGATGGGATGGGATGGCAATGGGGATGAGACAGCAGTGGGGATGGGATGGAGATGGAGATGGGGATGGGGATGGAGATGGGGATGTGAGGGAAGGAGGTGAGATGGGGATGGGATAGAGATGGGGTGGGTTGGGATGGGGTAAGTGATGGGAAGGTGATGGGATGGGGATGGGATGTGATGGAGATGGCATGGGATGGGATGGAGTAGGTGATGGGAAGGTGATGGGATGGGGATGCGGATGGGATGTGATGGAGATGGCATGGAATGGGGTGGAGTAGGTGATGGGAAAGTGGTGGGATAGGATGGGGAGGAATGGCATGGGGTAGATAATGGGAAGGTAATGGGGATGGGATGGGGATGGGATGGGGCTGGGGCGTAGGCAGGAGCAGTGCTGGGGGTCCCTTGCTCTCACCCTTGGGGCCGGATCCGGCTGCACCCCATGCCCCGGGGGCGGTGGCACTGAGTGGGTGCCCGCAGCCAGCAGAGGGGGCGACTGCAAGCACGGGCTGATGAAGTTCCGGGAGGAGAGGAACCTGCTGGGGCTGGGGCTCAGCACCGGCTTCCACGACCGGTACTTCATCCTGAGCCACCGCTGCCTGCGCCTCTACAGGGACGTGAGGGTGAGCCCTGCCTCCCCTTCCCTCCCCTTCCCTTCCCTTCCTTTCCTTTCCCTTTCCTTCCCTTCCCTTCCCTTCCCTTCCCTTCCCTTCCCTTCCCTTCCCTTCCCTTCCCTTCCCTTCCCTTCCCTTCCCTTCCCTTCCCTTCCCTTCCCTTCCCTTCCCTTCCCTTCCCTTCCCTTCCCTTCCCTTCTCCATCCCCATGTGCTGGTGCTGATCCCAGCACTGAAGGCAGCTGGCCCGTGTCTGTCCCCATGGTGCTGGCACCCTCTCTGCCCTCTCTGCTCCATCCTGGTGTCAGCCTCATCCTCTGCAAGCCCAGACCCCTGCCCGCATCCCCACGGCTCCTCCTCCTGCTAAGGGGATGGAGCCCATCCCGTGTCGCTGTGGGGACATTGCCCAGGGCCGGGCAGTCCCCAGTGTGGTGCTGGTGCCTCTTCCTGCAGAGCCACAAGCCGGAGAAGGAATGGCCTGTCAGGAACCTGCGGGTGTACCTGGGCATCAAGAAGAAGCTTCGGCCTCCAACGTGGTGAGCAGCAGCGGTGGGGTGTCCTGTGGAGTGGGGACAGGGATGGGGCAGGGACCAGGATGGGGCTGGGGCAGGGACGGGGCTGGGGCTGGGGAAGGGGCAAGCACAGGGACAGGGACAAGGATGGGGATTGAGACAAGGATGGAGATGGGGATGGGGATAAAGATGGGATGGGGACAGGTCTGGAACAGGACTGGGGCTGGGGGTTGAAACAGGGATGGAGATGGGGACGGAGATAAGGATGGGATGGGGATCGGGGTAGGACAGGGACAGGGACGGGGACAGGGACAGGGATGGGGACAGTGTTGGGGATGGGGACAGGGACGGGGATGGGGACAGTGTTGGGGATGGGGACAGGGACAGGGATGGGGCCAGTGTTGGGGATGGGGACAGGGACAGGGATGGGGCCAGGGCCGGTTGTGCCGCGGGGACGCGCCTGGTGCTGGCCGCACCTCCGGCCACCAGATGGCAGAGCAGAGCCGCGGGACGCTGCTGCGGGACCGGGACAGCGCCGCGCAGCCTGGCCCCGGCCCTGTCCCCATCCCGGTCCCGTCCCCATCCCGGTCCCGTCCCCATCCCGGTCCCCGTCCTTATCCCTGTCCCTGTCCCCGTGTGTCAGTGTGCGCGTGCACGTGTGTGCATGCATGTGCGTGTGCGTGTGTGCGGGAGTGTGTAGGGTGTGCATGTGCGTGTGTGCATCCCTGTCAGCAAGCTGTGTACATGAACGTTCATATGTGCATATGTTAATGTACTTGTATGTGAGTGTGCATATGTGTGCATATAACGCGTGTGCGTGTGCACGTGGATGTGTGTGCCTGTGCGTGTGTGTATGTATGAGCGCATGGGCTCTGTGTGTGCGCATGTATGTGGGGTTGTGCGTGCGTGTCAGCAAGATGTGTAAATGCTGCTCATGTACATATGGGTGGGTGCATCCATGTCAGCAAGTCGTATACACGCATGTGCACGTGTGCATGTACATGTATGTGTGTGTGCTCATGGTTTCCTTCTCCCTTCAGCTGGGGCTTCACAGTCTTCTACGAGAACGAGAAGCACGAGAAGCAGCAATGGTGAGAGGGGGATGGACACGGGATGCAGAGCCCATCCCATGGGATCTGCACTGCGGGTGCTGGGATTGAGCACGGACACAGCCTGGGGGAGACCCCCCTGCAGCAGGGCCAGGCCAAGGGGAATGGCTTGAACCTGCCCGAGGGGAGACTGAGATGAGCTCTTAGGCAGAAGCTCTTCCCTGTGAGGGTGCTGAGGCGCTGGCCCAGGGTGCCCAGAGAAGCTGTGGCTGCCTCATCCCTGGCAGTGTTCAAGGCCAGGTTGGACACAGGGGCTTGGAGCAAGCTGCTCCAGTGGAAGGGGTCCCTGCCCGTGGCAGGGGTTGGGACTGGATGAGCTTTAAGGTCTCTTCCAACCCAACCCATTGCATGGTTCTATGGGCACCCTCAGGGCATCGCTCAGGGCATCATCGTCATCCCCATCATTCCCCTGGGCCCCAGCTCCCTCTCCAGCAGCATCTCTGTGTCCCCATGGCTCCCCATCCCCTCCGTGTCCCCGCAGGTACCTGTGCTGTGACACCCAGGCTGATCTCCGTGAGTGGTTCGCCACCTTCCTCCACGTGCAGGTAGGCAGGAGGATGCTCAGCGTGGAGCCGCCCTTGCTGCATCCCAGCATCCCTAAATCCCAGCATCCCAGGGCAGCAGAGGGGGCCCTCAGGGGTCCCTGAGGACCAAAGAGCCATTGCCCACCCCATGTCCCCTCTGTCCCCAGCACGGGGGGGCCCTGTGGCCCTCGGAGAGCTCCAAGGTGAGGACGTCGCGGTGGCAGCAGGACTCCAGGTTGGGTAACATCTCCCTCATCCCGCTGCGGGGCAATGAGAGTGAGATGAGGAACAGTGTGGCTGCTTTTGCTACTGACCCGCTCACTGTGAGTGACAGGGGGTGCTGGGGGGGGGACCCTCTGTGTGGGGCTGCATCTCCTCTGCATCACACGACAGGGGGGTTCTGGTACCCAGGGATGGGGGGAGCATCCCTGTTCCCATTCCTTATGCACCAACATCAGCCTCTGGTCACCCCTGAGGAGAGGGAGATGATGCTTTGGGTGCTCTGAATGGCATTGGGGTGGTGTCCAGGGTGCGGAGGGGGTCCCAAACCGTGGGATGCAAGGCGAGGGGATGCTGCCAAGCTCCTGGTTTTTCCTATAACAGGGTTGGTTTCTCTGGAATGCTTTCCTGGTCACAAATCAGCCCCATCCGCTCGTCCTCCTGTCTGCGTGTCCATGCTGGGCATCCCCGCACCACGCCAATGCTGTGGGTGCCCTGCTCAGCCACGGGGCCTGTGGGTGCTGTGGGGGGTGGTGACACAGAGCTTCTGTGCTCCCACCATGCCCAAGCCAACCCCTTGGGCTCTCGTTGCTGTTATAAACCTGAGGACATGGCTGCGATGGGGGGATCCCATCATGGGTTGTGCATCACCCAAGGGTGGGGAGCAGCAGCATCACTGCCCCAGAGCCCCCCCCACCGCACATGGACCGGGTCCGTGGGGCAGCCCTGACCCAGGACCCCCCTCAGGCTCAGGTTTATAACGTGGAGTGATGGGGAAGCTCCTCCTGGGCTTCACCATGGGCTCTGCTTTGTGGTGTGTGTGTGCTGTGCAGGGACAGCCCTGGCAGGGGGGTCTCTGCACCCAGGGGCCATGGAGCATCCTCTGGGCTGGTCCAGGGCAATGGGCACTGCGGGTGTCCCCACCGTGGGATGGGGAGGTGGGCACAGGCTGATGTGCCGGGGACCGCGGTTCCTCTTGCTCCGGGCTTTCTCCCACATCCCTGATGCGTTCCCATGGGCGCCGCTGGCGATGCCGGGGCAGGAGGAGGATGAGCACTAACAGTGACCTGTGCGCTCTGTCCCCAGCTCCTGCACAACGTCTGAGCTGGAGGCCTGAGACACCGGGTGAGTGTCCCCAGTGCTGCAGGCAGGGGATGCAGGGGACAATGGCTCTGCCCGTCCCATTGCCACCCCCTGTGGGGACATGGGACATGCGTGTCCCAGCAAGGCCGGGATGGAGGTGCCAACGTTTGCTCTCCTCTTGTGCTCCAGGTTTGTCCACGCGCGGGGCAGCCCTCAGGGACCTGCTCCAGCCCCGCATCCCGGCACAGGCCGGGGTCCCATCGGATCCGGAGCCTCCACCGGACCCTCTGACCTCCCCACACCGTGACCCACGGGCACACAGGAGGGGAATTGGCTGCGAGGCCACTGACCCACCAGTGGAGCAGGTCTGGGGAGCCATGGCCAGGCACCCATGGAGACTGTATAGGGACCAGCATCCATGGGGACCAGGCACTCATGGGGACCAGCGTCCATCGGGACCATGCACCCATGGGGACCAGACATCCCTGGGGGCCAGGCATCTGGGGGGACCAGCACCCATGGGGACCAACATCCATGATGATCAGGCACCCATGGGGGACCAGGCATCCATGGGGACCAGCATCCATGACTATCAGGCACCCATGGGGGAGCAGGCATCCATGAGGACCAGGCACTCATGGGGACCAGCATCCACAGGGACCAGCATCCATGGGAACCAGCATCCACAGGGACCAGCATCCACAGGGACCAACATCCATGCGGACCAGGAACTCGTGGGGAACAGGATCCACGGGGACCAGCATCAATGGGGACCAGGCACCCATGAGGAACATGCACCCATGAGTACCCTGCACCCATGAGGACCAGGCATCCACAGGGACCAGCATCCATGGGACCAGGCATCCATGCAACCAGCATCCATGGGACCAGGTATCTATGTGGACCAGCATCCGTGGGGACCAGGCATCCATAGGGACCAGGCAGTACCAGCCCACCAGACCCCAGACCCCACATCTCAGCTGCTTTCAGCTTCTGCTCCAAGCTCCAGGGAGGGAAGCAGATCCCGGCCGGACACCCTGGCACAGGGTCCTGCTTTTCCTCTTCCTCCCTCTTACTTGAAGTCCCCCTCCATCAAAACGACAAGGCAATCCTTCCCATGGGATGCATTCCCAGCTCCAGGGACCACCATCACGGTGTTCCCATCACTCCTAGAGAAGGGATGCCCCATTTCTGGGGTCCCCTCCATGGGCAGGGCATCAAGAGGCTCTGTACCCCCAGACTGGGGACATTCAGCCACTGTCCTAATCTCTCCATGGCATTAAAGGTCTTTGGGAAACAACGTGTCCTGGTCTCTGCCGGCCGGGATGGGGACAGCGGGAGCTGAGGGCCCATGGGTGCAGTGGGATGGGCCTGGGTGCACCCGCTGGGTGCTGGGGAGGTGATGGGTGATGTCAAATCCACACTAAACCCATGGCTGCAGGGGTGTAGGGAGGCAGGGAATCAGGGTTGCAGGGATGTGGGGATGTGAGGATGCAAGGGTACAGGGATGCAGGGATGTGGGATGCAGGAATGCAGGGATGCTGGGATGTGGAGATTCAGGGATGATAGGACATGGGGGTGCAGGGATGTGGAGAAGCAGGATGCAGGGATGTGGGATGCAGGAATGCTGGGGTGTGGGGATGCAGGGATGATGGGATGTGAAGATGCAGGGATGATGGGATGTGAAGATGCAGGGATGATGGGATGTGAAGATGCGGGGATGTGGGATGCAGGGATGCAGGGATGCTGCAGTGTGGGGATGCAGGTATGCAGTGATGGGGGGATGCAGCGATGCAGCAATGCAAGGATGCAGCCTGCAGGGATGCAGCAATGGGAGGATGCTGGAGTGCAGCTCCCTGCAGTGTCCCTGGGTGCGGGTGTCCCTCCACCTCCCCCTTGCTCTGACCCCCCCTTAAGGGGGGCAGTGACTCATGCGGGGGTGACATGCGTCAGTCACACACGGTGACAGATGTCAGTCACACACGGGTGATGTGTGTCAGTCACACACACGGTGACAGATGTCAGTCACCAGCAGCGCTGGGGCTGCCCTGCCAGGGGTGCAGATGGAGGGCAGGAACCCGTGTGTGCACGGGGGATGAGGTCTGGAATGTGCATTCAGTGCATGCAACACGCGTTCAGCATCTGCAGCACGTGGTCCATGTGTGCAACATGTGCTCAGTGCATGTAATGTGTGCTCAGTGCATGCAACACGTGTTCAGCATCTGCAGCACGTGGTCCATGTGTGCAACATGTGCTCAGTGCATGTAATGTGTGCTCAGTGCATGCAACATGTGTTCAGCATCTGTAGCACGTGCTCCATATATGCAATGTGTGCTCGATGTTTGCAACACGTTCAGTGTCTGTAATGCGTCCTCAGTGTCTGCGACACGTGTTCAGCATCTGCAGTGCATGCTCAGTGCATGCAGTGCCTGTTTGGTCTCTGCAACGTGTGCTCAGTGCATGCTCAGTGCGTGCAATGTGTGCTCGGTGTCTGTGACATGCTCAGAGCATGCAACACACACTCCATGTGTGTATTGTGTTCTCAGTGTCTGCAACACATACTCAGTGCATGCAACCTGTGCCAACATGTTCAGTGCCTTCAATGCATGCTCAGTGCATGCAACATGTGATAACGTGTTCAGTGCCTCCAGTGCATACTCAGTGCATGCAACGTGTGCTAGCGTGCTCAGTGCCTTCAGTGCATGCTCAGTGCATGCAACATGTGCTAATGTGTTCAGTGCCTCCAGTGCATACTCAGTGCATGCAACATGTGCTAACGTGTTCAGTGCCTCCAATGCATGCTCAGTGCATGCAACTTGTGCCAATGTGTTCAGTGCCTCCAATGCATGCTCAGTGCATGCAACTTGTGCCAACGTGTTCAGTGCCTCCAATGCATGCTCAGTGCATGCAGTGTGTGCCAAGGTCCCCAGTGCTGCAGCATGTGCTCAGTGTCTGTTTTCACACATGCCCTCAGTGCCTGCACTGTGCTCAGTGTTCCACATGTGCTCCATCTGCACACGCCTGCACCATGTCCGTGTCTGCACACGCTTGTGCCCCCTGTTTGCACACACACGTCACCTCCACGTGCACAGGGTGCTTGTGTCTCAGCACACGCCTGGTACCCACACACCCTCTGAGCATGGAGAAGATGCTCCGAGCGATGAGCTGCATCCATGGGGCTCATCCCACCATCGGCACCACCGGCTCCCGCAGCATCCCAGGTCCCGCAGCAGCAGATCTGGGTCTCCCTTCACCTCCATGCTCATCCCATGGGATGAAGCTGCCGTCCCTCGGGAGCGGGCTGGATGGAGCCTCCCTCCGCTCGCTCTATGTATAGCACAGCGGAGGCGAGCGCGTGCGATGCCGCGCACACAGTGATTAACTGCAGAGTCATTTACAAACAGCTTCCTCAGCTCCCTGCCCGGTGCTGCTCCAGCACGTGAGGGGGGTTCTAACCCCCGCAGCATTCCAGACCTGGGGAATTGCGGCTGGAAACTGCCCATGGAACAGGACGTGGGGGTGCTGGTCGGTGGAGCTGGACATGAGGATTGTGTGTGATGGGGAAGGGCTGAGGGACCTGGGGGGTTCAGTGTGGAGAAGAGAAGGCTCAGGGGGGACCTGATGGCTCCCTACAAGTGCCTGAGAGGAGGATGGAGCCAGGAGGGGCTGGGCTCTGCTCCCAAGGAACAAGGGATGGGACAAGAGGAACCGGCCTCAAGCTGCACCAGGGCAGGTTTAGATGGAGCTGAGGAACAATTCCTGCCCCAAAGGGTGCTCAGGCATTGGAACAGGCTGCCCAGGGCAGGGCTGCAGGCACCGTCCCTGCAAGGGTTCACACCCCGTGGAGACGAGGCCTCAGTGCCATGGGCAGTGGTGGCCGTGGGGCAATGGTTGCACTGGATGCTCCTGAAGCTCCTTTCCGATCCGATTGATTCCATGATTCTATAGCTCTGTTGTAGCTGGATCCAGGTGCCTCTTCCCAAGGTATGGCAGCTCTTGGCACGGGGCAGAGCCAGCAGCACCCCTGCCCTTCCCATGGTTTGGAGGTGGCAGGAGCATCGTGTGCTGGACACATGGGTTAGGTGAATGCCAGGCAAGAGCCACCACCGAGGTGGCACAGCGCAGGCTCAGCACCCTCTGCCCGCCACCTCCCAGCTCTGTATCTAAAGGAGGCTCCATCCATCCCACCCCTGGGTGCTGCCAGCCCTGGGGGCAGGCAATGGGGCAGCCTCATGCACCCAGAGAAGAGCCTCTCACAGGGGTGACCCCACATTCCCCCTCCTCCTGTTGGGTACCCTAAGGGGGATGCAGGCACTGCCAGCTGATGATGCTCCCACCCCATGGCACCCACAGGGCTTGTCCCCATGGGTCCCCTCATGTGCATCCCACACCCGTGACAGCTCAGCCCCGCTCCCGGCTGAGGGGCTCGGCAGATGATCCATGCCCGGGTTCAATGGAGCCACAGCCACACTCCAGCAGGCTTCAGAGCAGTCATTATTTCATCAGCAGCCCCATTAACCTGTCACTGCCTTTAGTCAGGCTCTCGTGTTCTATCCCCCCTCCTTTCCCTTCCCTCCTGCCTTTTCCCGATCCCTCTTTCTAGTCAATCAGCCGCCTCCACACTTGGAATGCTACCAAAGGGCAGCCGGGGATGGAGAAGCATCACCTCCCCTTTGCCATCCCTAAATGGGGCTCAGGCTGGGGAAGGACTTAGGGAAACCTGTTGACAATTCAAGCCCCAGCCCCATTTCCCGCACCGAGGCTCCCCCCAGCATTCCAGAGCTCAAATCACTTCCAGGGCACCGGGAAGCGGCTCCTGGTGGTGGGAAAGAGGGAGAAGAGCCCCTTGGAGGGGGTTAGGAGCATAAAGTGATGGAGCAGGGGAAGGACAACGCTGCCTGAAGCCGTTTATCCCACCCCGTGCTCCCTCCTCCCTCCCCAGCAGCCTCCCACTCGGTGCTCCAGGCTCCTTAGGGAATATAAAGGGAATTTAGATCCTAAATAAAGGCACAGGAGGGAAAGGGGGTGCGGGGGCTGTGCCCCAGGGAATTGCTCCCCATGGGCTGGGTGCTGGGATCCCGAGGGATGGGGGAATCCACCTCTGACTCCCGTGGGATGCTGGCAGTGGTGGGGGCTCAAGGTTGGGTGTCAGGGGCTCAGCACCTTGTGGGGCGGAGAAGGAGACGTTGGATGGGTGCCCTTGGCTTGGCTTGGCCAGAGCAGAGAAAGGAGCCGTGGCCAAGCCCAGCTGGAGCTGGGCGGCAGAAGCAGGAGCCAAATGGGGCCTTTACCAACTGGAAGAACCCCCAAGGACCCATCCCAGGGCCCGTGCTCTGCTTGGGACCAGGAACGCAGGAGGGAAGCGCTGCCTCCCGTGGACCACAGGGTGATGCTGTGGGACAGCCCCGTGCCCCCTCCATCCATGAGCATGGTGGGATCGGCTCTCAGTACAGGCAGCTGCCAGATCCCTGCTGGCAGCACCGATGGATGCACCTGGTGCTGCTACATCCAGGTGTGTGGGTCTGGCACGGGGACGGATGCTCTGGGATGCTGATGCCCGGGCTCTTCACCCTTCCTTGTCACTGCGGCTGCTGCGAGGAACTGGCCTTGTCCTTCTCCATTAAACCAGCGTCCATTTGAATCCATTTCACAATAACAGAGCCTTCAATCTCAGTCAACCACTCCTGTCCTGTGGTGATGCTCCCGGGTTGCCAACACGGACACATCCGCGCTGCATCCCTGGCCAGGGCTGAGGGAGCAGGATGGGATCCCCAGGGACACGTGTGCCAGGTGGGACACGCAGGCAGACAGAACTGCTGACTCAGCACAGCGCCGGGCTCTGTTTTCCCTGGGGATGGGTTGATCCTGCAGCCCAACCGGGTTTGGAGCCCTAAAGCAGCAGGCGCGGCTCTTCCTCCTCATCCATGAGGATGAAGCACAAACGGCCTCTGGCTGGGGCTGGAGCTGCTGCAGACAGGGTGGATGTCACCTCCTGTGGTGGATGTGGGTCAGCAAGGCTTGAACATCCCCATTTGCCCTTGTTCCATCCCTTGGGAGCCTCCCAAGAGGGACAGAGTAGGAGGATGCTGTGGTGTTGGTGGGGAAGGGAAGCGGGACTGATGTCACCTACCTGGGCTTGTGCCGTGTTTGACACTGTCGTGTGTGGCATCCCTGTCTCTAAACTGGAGGGATGTGGGTCCAAGGGATGGAGCACTCGGTGGATGAGGAATTAGCTGGATGATTGCACTCAGAGAGTTGAGGTCAATGGCTCAGAGTCCAAGTGGAGACCAGTGGTGAGCGGTGCCCCTCAGGGGTCAGTGTTGGGACTGATCCTGTTCAACATCATTGTCAGTGGCTTTCACCTGCCAGAGGGGAGATGGAGATGAGCCCTTAGGCAGAAGCTCTTCCCTGTGAGGGTGCTGGAGGAGCATTAAGCTCCCTTCACCCCAAACCACTCCATCCCAACACACGCATTTGTCCATCCCACTGTACCCAGCTCAATAAAGCGCAGGTTGGAATCAGCACCCAGTGAACCAATCCACCCCAATTCCCTCCTTGCTGCCACCAAGATGAACCCGCTTTGTCCTGCGTGCCACAAGGATCTGTGTTGAGCCACCCTCACCCAGCACCGCACAGCCCTGAATGGAGCAGGGAACAGAAATTCATCCCGATGAAAGGAGGAAAGCCAAAAACACCGTTGAGACTTGCTCAAGACACATAAAAAAACCCTCTTTGAGGAAAATCACCTTAAATTGGCTATTTATCGGCTCAGCATCCTGCCGGGAGGTTTCCATGGATACCTGGAGCCTCGGCAGCGCCAGCCCCATGTGCCACATGCGTGTCCCCACTGGTGACAAACCCTCACTGGCACCTCTTACACAGCAAACTCCATCGATCTCAGCCCTGCTGTGGGGTTCTGATCCCAATTCCTGCATCCCGAGGGTTGGTACCCACATGGGGGGATGCCCTGGAGCATCCCAAGGGACCGGAGGGTGGCAGTGGGGGACACTGTGGGAGGGGGTTGGAGTTGCGAAGACCCCATGCACTGGGGTGGCTGCAGTGGGATGTGATTCTCCAGGGGATGGGATTGTCCCCATCAACATCCCTGTCCCACCACTGCATCACTTCCAGCCGTGGGGAAGAGTCCAATGCGCCCGTCCCCAAGACACCATTCACTGGGTGATATGAAACCTGCAGGCTTGGGCGCATCTGGGACACATTGCTCATCCACATCCCTGATCCAAGGGCCCCTGATGGCTTCCACAGGGATTTACCTGCCTTAACCTGTTGGGAAGAAGAAGCTGGGAGCTTGTTGCAGCCTGGGGACCAGAGTCAAACCACCACATGGACAGGGATGCTTAGGGGACTTGGCAGGGATGCAGCAGGGATGCGGCAGGGATGCTCCAGGTCCCTTCTGCAGCTCAGACAGTCACCAAATCCATCTGCCATCCCTGGAAACCTCATCCCTGCTTTTTCCCACCAATGGGAAAATGCTCCTGGTGGCTTTGGGGGGATGATGTATAAGTGGGTCCCCAGTTCAGTGTTCACTTGGGGTCACTTGAGGACCCTGTTAAAGCACAGGGCTGACCCCAGCTACATGTCCCATGTCCCAGGCAGTGGGTTTTACCCCTCCCATAGCCCCTGAGGGCATCCCAAAGGCATCCCCAGCCTCACGGAACCCCTATCCCATGGGACAGGGTGTTTCAGGGTGCCACCAATCCCGCTCTCCCTTGGGGCTTGTTCCATGACAAGGTTATCTGCGTGGCTCCATGTAGCTGCATCACCTCAGCATCACCCAACGACAGCTCCTGCTGCTGCCTGGCATTGATTCCATGTGATCCATGGCTGCCTTCCGCACGTTTAACCCCTCCCTGCTCCCTTTTGTGGGAGCCAACCCGCACGTGAAGGAGCAGCAGCCACGCTGCTGATTCCCATCCCTCCGGGTCTGGCTGGGCGCAGAGCTTGGATTGCTGGATTCCTTCTGTTCCCACCCTGATTTTGCCTTTGGTTTTATCTCTGTGCACAGTGGGGGGGAAGCTCAAGGGCTCATCCTGCACCCGGGTGCACCCATGGCCCATGGGAAGGGGATGCTGAGGGTGCAGGGACACAGAGCTCCATCCTCGTCATCCTATGTCCCCATCCCTATCCCTCATTCCCAACCATTCCCAGCCTCATCTACACTCAAGCACCTTCCATGTCCTCTCACTCCCAAAGCAGGGATGGACCCCATGTCTGGGTGATGGGAAGCAGGGATTTGGGACCTCAGGGCTCAGCCTGCACCCAAGCGCCACTGCAGGACTGGGTGCCTGGGTGTCCCCATGCTCCCCACAGTGATGGGGGAGCTGGGAAGGGGTCATGGTGGCAACAAGGATTCCAAACCCACCAAAACCAGGATGCGGAACCGTGGAGGGGACAGAGCTGGGTCTGTGGATGGTGCCTGGATTGTGGTACCCAGGGGTCAGACCCTGGGAGCAAGCAGCTGATTCCTAACGATTCCAATGGCCAGCAGCTGACCCTGCATCCCTGTTTCCCATCACCCATATGACGGATGTCACCCTCGGCACAGCCTGGGGATGGATGCTGGTACCCGGGGATCTGTCACCGCAGGGATTCTGCTCCAGACATTGGTCCTGGGGACACATCAGAGGGATGTGGGATTTGATGGGTGATGACACGAGGCTGGAAAGTGGGGGCAGAGGCTGCCCCGGGGCAAGGGCACCCGTGTGGCACCGTGGTGCGATGGAGCCGGTGGTCCCCGTCCCCTCCGGGCTCCCTGCTGATGGATGTGACCGGGCAGGACACGGCGCAGCCCGGGGCAGGCTCAGTGACAGCGCTGGAGCGGCCCCAGCACCGGCCCCAGCTGCGTTCCTGCTGCCACTTCAGCGAGGGGAGGCGATGAGGGGGGCCCGAGGCTGCTGCTGTGAGCAAGCACATCCCTGCCCTTCCCTTTCCCCTTCTCCCTCTCCTTCCCCCTTTCCGCTTCACCCTTCCCCTTCCCCCCCTACCCTTCCTATCCTTCTCTGTCCCCTTCTTTCCCCTTCCCCTTTTACTCTCTTCTCCCTTCCCCTTCCCAGTACCACTCCTATTCTCCCCTTCCCTTCCTCATCCTTTCCTTTTTCCTTCTTTCCCCTTCCCCTTCCTCTTTGCATTCCCCATCCTTCCCCTTCATTTTTCTCTTTCCCCCCTTTCCACTTTCCCCTTCCCCATCCTTCCCTTTCCCTTTCTTTTCCCTTCTTTCCCCTTCCTTCTCCATCCTTCCCCTTCCCCTTCCCCTCCAATCCACTTTCACACCCCCCTTACCCACTCCAAGCTTCCCAAGCCCCTTCCTGGACCTTTTGGGATGCTCCATCCACAGCTGTGGCCTCTCCCACTGCCTCTCCCATGGCTGCAGCACCGGCCCAGGGCAGGCCTGGATGGCCAGGAGAGGGTGGGATCCGCTCTCCTTCCTGCTGCTCAGGATGGAATACGGCACAATCAGGGATATTGGGATCACATCAGGGTGGGGGATTTACTGATGGCCATGAGCGGGGTGATGCTCCGAGCCCCACGGTGAGCACAGAGCTCCCATCAGTGCTGGTGCTGGAAGGCAGCAGGATTTCTCCCTCATCCACACAAGGTTTCATTTCCCTTCCCTTATCAGGGGATCTTTCCATCAGCCACTTCTTCGGCTGCCAGGATCACAGCGCTGCTCCATTGCCCCCAGCACGTAGTCATGGGATGGGTTGGGATGAAGGGACCTTAAAGCTCATCCAGCCCTAACCCCTGTCACGGGCAGGGACCCCTTCCACTTGAGCAGCTTGCTCCAAGCCCCTGTGTCTTGAACACTGCCAGGGATGGGGCAGCCACCAGCATCCCCTTTATCCCTTTATTCCCAGTTGCTTTGGGAAAGGCAATGGGATGGGATGGGTGGGTACAGTGAGAACCAGCGTCAATCCCACTTCTTCCTGCATCGCTATCCCCATGCTGGGTACCAGGATGCAGCGGGATGCTGCATCCAAACACCCTCCAAGCAGCTCCCTGGGCCCCCCATCCCTGCCCCAAAGTACCTGGGGGCCCTGTCCGTGCTCTGCCCACGCCAGCAGAGCTGTACCTGCAGGCACAGGCAATCATTTCCCTCATCACTGAGGATTCCTTTCTGCTTATTTGCTGCTTTGAGAACAGCTTGTTCTGACCTTGCGATAAAAACCAAGGCTCTGGGCTCCTCCAGGGGTTATTTTCTGTTCTTTTTCTGTTCCCAGGATAAATGTCAAGGAAAATGGAAAAGCTTTTCTCCATTCCACTGTTTTCTTCCTTCTCGGAAAAGCTGTTTGGGTTTGGGAGCGTGGCACAAGCAGAGAGGGGGGGAAACAACCTCCAGCTTCCTGGAATTGGAACTTTCTGGTGGGTATTATCCAGGCACGACAGGACCAGCGCTTCCATTGGTGGGAATACTGGGGCTATATAAGGGTATATCTATATACTGATGGGACTGGAGCAACCTGCTCTAGTGGAAGGTGTCCCTGTCTGTGGCAGGGGTTGGAACTGGGTGAGCTTTGAGCTCCCTGCATCCCAACCCATTCCATGCTCCTCTGACACCCTGGAGGCAGGGAAGCAGCGTGTGGTCCCTGGGAGCATCCCGAGCTGCTCCACTGAGGTATCCTTGCAGGAAGAGCGAGGAGTCCATTGCCCTCTGGAGCTCAGAGCTCTGGGGAGGGGGTGCAGTGATGCTGAGCCCTTCTGTAGGGAGAGCATCTTGTGAGTAAGTTGCTTTGTGCCACCAAACCCACCCCCATGAGCGGGACGCTGCCGGTACCCGCACAGCGAGCACCCAGGTTGGTTATTGGTGGTTATTGAGAGCTCCAAGACCTGCATCCCGCAGCCGAGAGGGCTCTGCAGGAGCTGAGCTCGAGACTCATTTCACATTCACACCATAAACACCCACACGAGGGCACGGACCTGGAATGGTGCCTTTGGAAGGCGGCAGCGCTTCATCTTCCTGACAGGAGATAAAGACATGGAGCTGAGTCGGGAGGCAGAGCGGAACTGCCATGAACTCCACTGGAATCGTGTTCACTGCATCCAGCATGGAATGTGGGGAGGAACAGGAGGGATTTGCTGTGCTCGATCCTCCCAGGACCTTCTCCTTCCATAGGGCTGGGAAGGACCTTAAGATGCAGGAGGCTGGGTTTGCCCTGTGGATGCTCCTGGAGAAGGTTTCTTGGTGGATCTCGCTGGCCATCACCAGGGCCTCGTGCCTGCACCACAGCCCCGCTCTAATGTCCCTGTATGCCATGGGGATGCCAACCCCATTGAGCTCCAGCAGCCAGGATCAGTGCCAGGTCCATGGGGGTCTGAGCCCTGTGGGATCAGCTTGCTCCAAGCCCCTGTGTCCAACCTGGCCTTGAGCACTGCCAGGGATGGGGCAGCCACAGCTTCTCTGGGCACCCTGGGCCAGCGCCTCAGCACCCTCACAGGGAAGAGCTTCTGCCTAAGAGCTCAGCTCAGTCTCCCCTCGGGCAGGTTCAAGCCATTCCCACATTCCCAATCCCAGTGGAGAAGATCAGAGCAGATCAGGGTGCGAGGCACACCGGGTCCCCAGGTCCATCGCCAGATGTGAGGCAGGGACCGCTGCATCCCAGCATCCTCCCGTGAATCCTTCCATGTGGTTTCTGGCTCTCTCCCTTACCTAACGTTGCTCCTGGTGTTCATAGAGGTGGTTTTCTCCTCTCCACATCGCTCTGTGCTGGTTCCTCCTCAGGAGAGAGCTCAGCCCCGTATCCAAGCAGCTTCTGCCAGCAGCAGCACAGGCTCTGTCCTTGGAGACCTGGTTCCTTCTTTCAGCGTGTGCAGCCCCAGGGGTCTCCGTGCTGAGGAACTGAAAGAACCCGGTGGAGCCATCCCAGAGCTTCCACAATGTTTGGATGCATTCCATGAATAATGCAAACATTGGAAAAAATGGAAAACTATTCCATGAATAATTTGGGTGTTTTCCACACAAATCCCTGCTCGCTCCTGCTCGGAAGCACCCGAGAAGCTGCACTGGTGCCTGGCTTCATAAGCACCAAGGAACCCAGGATGCCACCCAGAGTGGGGACATTGCACTGATGTCAGGAGGATCATAGCATGCAGAGAAGCTGTGGCTGCCCCATCCCTGGCAGTGTTCAAGGCCAGGTTGGACACAGGGGCTTGGAGCAAGCTGCTCCAGTGGAAGGGGTCCCTGCCTGTGACAGGGGTTGGAGCTGGAGGAGCTTTAAGGTTCCTTCAACCCAAACCATTCCATGATTAGATTGAAGCGATGGCCCTTAAAATAACCTCAAATGAGCCCTGGCTCTGCCTGCAGCTCCTGGGGTGAAATCTGAGCAAGGCATCGTGGATCTGGTCCTTGATTTCCTCCCCTGGCCAAGGCAGGCAGGGGCTCTCAGTAATGGATACGCTACTCGGCCTATTTCTGGAGACCGTGGGGATATTAATCCGTGTGAATCTGACAGGAACTGATGTGATTTGAGTGCAAATCTCTTAATAACTATTGCTGCTCTTCACGTGGGCTCACCACGGAGCAGGGCAGCAGCAGCGCATCCGCAGGAGCTACAAAGCACATCCCGCCCCTCGCCCCATGGAAGCAGTGACCCCGGAGGGCTGGATCGCTGCAAGGCTACTGAGGAGCAACCAAACCAACTGCTTCTGGTGCAACAGCTCCTGCCATGGAGCCGAGCTCCCAGCCTGGGGGTGTGGGTTGGTGCAGCACAGAGCAGGCAGCGAGTGTGTGGAGGATGCAGACACCCACAGAGAGATGCTGCTGAGCTGAGGACCAGAGGGATGCTCCTGGGTTCACATGGGATGGGGGAGCAACAGCGGGGTGGCTGGAGAGGTGGGACCATAGAACCTCATGGTGTTCAATGGCTTCAGTGCGTGCCTGCAGCCCAGAAACCAGTCATATCCTGGGCTGCACCCCCAAAGAGTGAGCAGCAGCTCAGGGAGGGGATTCTCCGCCTTTACTACTGTGTAAAGGAGAGACCTTAGAGCAGCTCCAGTGCCTAAAGGGGCTCCAGGCAACCTGGAGAGGGGCTTGGGACAAGGGCCTGTAGGGCCAGGCCAAGGGGAATGGCTTGAACCTGCCCGAGGGGAGACTGAGCTGAGCTCTTAGGCAGAAGCTCTTCCCTGTGAGGGTGCTGAGGCGCTGGCCCAGGGTGCCCAGAGAAGCTGTGGCTGCCCCAGCCCTGGCAGTGCTCAAGGCAGAGGGTGGTTGTTCCATGCTCTCCCTGACACCTTGTGGCTCCAGGAGGCCCAGGGCAGGAGATCCCAGTGTGGTTGTGCAGGATAAACCCATGGACACCACATCTGCTCCTCCAACCCATCCATGCGTGCAGAGGGCTCCGTACTCAGTGAAGCTCCCGGGGGGAAGCTGCTCTGATTCAGGAGATGACAGCGCGGGCACAGGCATGGAGCGATGCTGCAGGCACATGGGAGGCTCCAGCTCCTCCTGCCTGGGGCTGGAGGCTCAGGGAGCAGGTTCAAGCTGGGGGCTCACCCATGTGGGATGGACAAGGTCTCAGCATATCCCTCCCTGCTCCTGTGTTACCTGGTCTGGGACCTGCTGCCCTGCTGGGGACCTGGCTGCTGGGCATTGCTGTCCATTGCTTGTCTGCTTGCAAGGAACAAGGGATGGGACAAGAGGAATCGGCTTCAAGCTGCACCAGGGCAGGTTTAGATGGAGCTGAGGAACAATTCCTGCCCCAAAGGGTGCTCAGGCATTGGAACAGGCTGCCCAGGGCAGGGCTGCAGGCACCGTCCCTGCAAGGGTTCACACCCCGTGGGGACGAGGCCTCAGTGCCATGGGGCAGTGGTGGCCGTGGGGCAATGGTTGCCCTGGATGCTCCTGAAGCTCTTTCCCAACCCGGCTGATTCCCTGATTCTCTAATACCGCTTGATGCCATCCAGTGTCCTTGGGAAAGGAACCTGCTCACAGGTCGGGTGCTGCCTGGTGCTGCCCAGTACCCCTGGGGCAGGGAAGCTGCCTGTGGGCCACTACTGCTCCATACTGCTTGATGCTGCCCAGTGTCCATGTGCAAGGAACCTGCTTGTGGGTCTGGTGCTGCCCTGGGGCAGGGATTGGCCTGCAAAGCCAGTGCTGCCCAGCATCGCCCTGTGCTGCCCAGCATCGCCCTGTGCTGCCCAGCATCGCCCTGTACTGCCCAGCATCGCTCTGTGCTGCCCAGCATCGACCTGTACTGCCCAGCATCGCTCTGTGCTGCCCAGCATTGCCCTGTGCTGCCCAGCATCGCTCTGTGCTGCCCAGCATCGCCCTGTACTGCCCAGCATCACTCTGTGCTGCCCAGCATCGCCCTGTACTGCCCAGCATCACTCTGTGCTGCCCAGCATCACTCTGTGCTGCCCAGCATCGCCCTGTACTGCCCAGCATCACTCTGTGCTGCCCAGCATCGCCTTGTGCTGCCCAGCATCGCCCTGTGCTGCCCAGCATCACTCTGTGCTGCCCAGCATCGCCCTGTACTGCCCAGCATCACTCTGTGCTGCCCAGCATCACTCTGTGCTGCCCAGCATCGCCCTGTACTGCCCAGCATCACTCTGTGCTGCCCAGCATCGCCTTGTGCTGCCCAGCATCGCCCTGTGCTGCCCAGCATCGCTCTGTGCTGCCCAGCATCGCCCTGTGCTGCCCAGCATCACTCTGTGCTGCCCGATGCCCCTCGGGGCAGAAGCCGGGCAAACGGACGATTGCAGTGCCCAGCAGGACCCGCTGCCGCCGCGGGGAGCGCGGAGCGGCCAGGGCCAGCGTGCTCCTCACTAGACAAAGGCGGCGTCCCCTCGGAGCGGGGCGGTGCCGCGGGCGAGGCCGGGCGCGGCCCAGGGCGGGCGGCAGCGAGCGGCAGGTGCGGACCCCTTCGGCCCTCCGCGGCAGCGGCTCCGGCCCCCGCCCAGCCCCGCGGAGCCGCAGCGGCGCCGTCAATCAGCGCGTTTCTTCCCCCAGCCTCTCTCCGCCCTCCCCTCCCGTACGCCTCGGCGCGCTGCATCGGGCTCGGTTGACAGCAGCGGGCTCCGCTCCCCGCCAGCACCGAGAACCGGGCGCAGCGGCGGCTCCGCGTCGCCCGCAGCCCCTCGCCGAGCCCCCGCCGGCCGCCGAAGCATGCGGAGCCATGGGGCAGGGCTGCGGACACTCCATCCTCTGCCGGAGCCAGCCGTACCAGGCGGCTGCGTCTGACCTGTGAGTCCCCTCCCGCCGGCACCGGGGACTGGGGGGGACCACGCCGGGAGGAAGCGATGTCCCGGGGGGGGGGGAGGCTGCGCGAAGGCGAGAGGGAGACATCGCGGAGATGGGAAAAGTTCCTCCTCCCTCCTGGGGTGCAGAGGGAATCACAGGCTGCGACCCCCCCTCAGTTCCTCACTGTGTGAGACCAGGGCAGGGCATCACTGACGGGTGATGCTGTGCGGGAGCGCTGCTGTCATCAGCATCTCCCCTTTTCCCTATCGACCCACCCTTATATGTTCCCTGTAACCCCGTGGTGGTTTCCCATGGGAGCAGAAGGCTTCTGGCCTGGCAGTGGGCTGGGGGGGATGTGGGTGACTTAGTGAAACGCTGGTCAGGCCTCGGCATCGCGGCTTTGGTGGCTCCACGCATGGCAGGAGGAGCCACCCCCCCGCACACCCACCCCACGCAACAGGTCTGGGGGTCCCGGTGCTGCTGTTCCCATGCAGTGGGGTGGGACAGGGGGATCGGGGGGATCTCATTCCACAGCGCTGGAATGAGGGGCTCGCAGGCGGTGACCTTGCTGAGGGATGACAGTGCTCGCTTCCAGCCGTGAAGGGTGATGCTCCGGAGAGCCCACGTGGGGAGAGGGGCAGAGCTGGCTAACGGGAAGCATGCGGCGCCTCGATTCCCATTGCCGCGGCTTGGGATGGCCGAGATCCCCGGCTCTGTGTCTGTGTGTGTATGGAGCACTCACGAGGCTCCACTGCTGTGCGCAGGCGGTTTGCAGTACGTGGGTGCTCTGCTTCCCGGGTATCCAGAGATACTGGGTGCTCCCTACCCCTTGTTTCCCACCCCAGCAGTTGCTGGGATCAGACCCCACATTGCCAAAGGGATGGGCTGATCCGGTGGGAATGGGATGAGGGTGTAAGGGGATGAGGAGGGAAGCGGCTGGGTGCTTGGATTCCTTTGTCTGACGGGCACATCTCAGCTCCACATGCTCAAGCACTGGCTCGGCAGCCAGGACCACCACTCCCAGCGCTGCATCCCTCATGGGGATGTGCCTGGGAGCATCCTCAGGGCTCCTGGAGTGGGTGCTTGATGTGATTCCAGGGCCATCAGGGTACAAGGGAAGCTGCCACCCGCTCCTGCCTCATCCCCACGTTATTTCCCTCCGGCATCCCCAGCTTTTCGCACCTTCATGAGGTGACCTTTGGATGCCAAGTCTGCCTGGCTCTAGAATAGCCTCCAGCATCTCCTGCCTACGGTGCTGTGGGGCTCAGACCCACCTTCCAGAGGCCACCAGGAGCTGCTGATCCCCCCCACTGTGGGTGCTGGATCCAGTCTCTGCGAGCAGCATCCTTCCTCCCGGCTCTCCCTGGTGCTGTGTGCGCTTTGTTCCCTGCAGAGATCCTTTCATGCTGCTGCCACAACATGTGCCCGTGTCCTTTTCTTGAAGCACAGCACACAAAGGTCTTGAAATGCCATTGCCATCCCCATGTTCCCTCCGGCTGGAATGCCGCTGCTGACTTGCAGCTCCTGTTTAATGGCTGTAAGAACGGTGGATGCTACTTGAGTGTAGCTGGATTGCTGCACCTCTCGGGCCGCCCAGGGCAGGGATGGTGAGATGGGATGCTTTCCCCTTTACCCAGGATACAACCCCACGTCTTTCCTACATGTTTATCCCTGTTCCCACACATCCTGGGGGATATAAAGGGGTGGAAAAGCTTCCTAAGCACTTTCCGGCGATGCCCTTGGCGGCTGCCCGTTCAGCACATGGGTGTCCCCGTGAGGCAGGGGTGATGCTGCCTGCTCCCTGCTGCCCCGCCATCCCCGTGTTGTTTCCTGCTGGCTCTGCCTGCCTGCTGCCAGCACATCCCAGCAAAGCTGCTCCCGCCCTCGCAGCACACTGGGAATGCTGCATGGGGCCGGGATGCAGCAGTGGGCCAGGTCTACCCACGTGCGCGGTGGATGAGCGCCGATTCCTCCCAGGGCAGCGCCGCTGGCAGCCACTCGAGCGCCATCCTGCATTATCCAGGTCACGTTTAAACCTGTTTCCTCCTCCTTTCCCCCCCGGGCAGCGGCTCCTGACCCGGTTACGGGCGGGTGGGATGCTGGGGTGCCCGGAGCTGCTGCGTTCACAGCATCTGACAGCAGCCAGGGGCTGGGGGAGCCGCAGCTGAGCTCTGCGCATTGAGAGCACGCAGGAGGAGAGGATGCTCTGAGCAGCCCTGCAGGGAAGGACCCGGCGCGGTGGAGCCTGGGCACAGGTCAAGGCTTCCTTCGGGAAGTGGCCTCATCCAGCTCTTCCCGCTGGCAGGAGCAGATGTGGGGATGTGTGAACTGGGCAAGCGCCGCTGGGCTCGGCGCTGGTTTGGTAACAGCATCGGTGCCAGGCACATGATGGAGGAGGGACCATAGCTTGGCCACAGCTGGGATGAGGGCTCCATCCTGCCCGGATGAGTGTCCAGGAGCAGGAAGGGACCAGTGTCCTGTAATGGGATAAAGAGGCATCTTTATCCCCTCCGTAAAGGATATGTGTTAGCCTGGGTGTCAGTTATTCCAGGCCAGTGCCAAGATCCAGATGGTGTGTCCTTGGGTTAATACAGGACCCAGGCAGTGTGTCCCGAGGTTAGTACCAGAACCTGGACAGTGTGTCTCGATCAAGGCTCACACAAGGGCCATGTGTAATGCACCATCCCCATTTTACCCCCCTGATGTACCCACCTGGTTGCTGCTTCCTTCATGGTCCTGGACCTTAAAAAGTCCTATCCAAACCAAACCATTCCATGGCTCCACGGCTTGCTCTGGTACCCATGGCGCAGCAATGGCTGGGATGCAGACAGCATCCAAGTGGCGGAGCACTCCAGGCACCTTTTGGAGGTCTACAAGCATCAGCAAAGCCAAGTGCAGGCCTACCCTGCACCTTTTGCCCAGCCTGGTGCTGGTCCATCAGGTGGGAGGTGTGTGGGGCACTTCTGCATCACCTCACCCTGGAGCTCAGAGAGGATGGAGGGGGAGCTCCTGGCACCCTGCACGTCTCCAAGCCTGGAGTGGTCCCTTGAGTGGGGAGGACCCATCCAGGAGCTCCCCCTCCATCCCCCCATTTCAGAGCAGCGAGTGCTTTCAGTGTCATGAGCTGCAGGAGGACAAGAACGCGTCCGGAGCAGGCAGCGCTGCAGCCGCTCCTCCATGCGGGATGCAGGATTCCCTGGCTGCAGCAGCGCTCTCCTCTGACCTCGGTCCCTGCTTTTGCTTTGTCTCTTTCCCAGCTCCCACGTGGCTGGCGCTGGGCTGCAGCCAGAAGTGCAGGCAGGGCCTTGGGACCTTCTGCTTGTCCAGCTTTCTCCTGCAAAGGGCTGAGCTGTCCTTAATGGATGAGCCTGAATGGAGGAGGGAGCGAGGGGGATGCAGAGCGGCAGGAGATGCTGTGGCTGTGGCTGCGGCTCCATCACATCCAGCAAAGGGGGTTTAGGTGATGGAGAGCAGGCAGAGCGCAGGCAGTGGTACCCTAGCAGCTCCCCCCATTCCAGTGTCATGGGTGGGGGGTGATCTCATGCAATGGGTGATGGGTGACCCCAAGGTTTGCTGTCTGGGGGGGTTGGAGTGTGGATTGGGGGTCTCAGGAAGCTATTCCCAGTTCATGGTGGGTCACGATGCTGCGGCAGCAGAAAAGTGGCCCCAAACCTTGTCACCAGGTACCACCCTCAAGGGATGGTTAGCACAGCAGCCTGTGGGATTCGGCTCTGGAATGGCCCAGGAGTTGGTTATTTGGCATCATTAGCAGCTCTTGGTCCTGCTCCCATCCCCATCCCCAAATCCAAAGGGGAGGAAGAGGTGAATAAGGATGGCTTGAGAGCATGCAGGGAATGTTTTGGGTGGGTTCAGACCTTCTGGTCTCTGTTCGTTTGTCCTTCCTATCAGAAATCAAACAGAAAAGAAAGATGGTTTTGGATGGGCTCATTTCCTATGGGAAATCATAGAATCATAGAATAGTTAGGGTTGGAAAGGACCTTGAGATCATCCAGTTCCAACCCCCCTGCCATGGGCAGGGACACCTGGTTCTTTTGGCTGGGAATAAAGGGAGTTCAGGGCTTGTCCTGATGTGGATGAACTCACCCCGTGTCCCAGCATCCCCAAAGCCCTCTGCTCACCAGATGTAGTGGAGGTTTGTGGTACCCAAGGAGGGAAAACACAATCAGCAGCTGCCGGTGCAGTGCTGGCACAGGAGTGATGACTTTGCCAAAATCCTGTCATTCCCTGGCTTGGAATCGCTTCCCAGTTGGTTATTAGCTCGCACGTTTCAGCTGGGTGACTCAGAACACACCGAGGAGCTATTTATAATGAGCATTTGAAAGGAGAAGACTGATGGAGGGCTTTTATCCACCCCCCTTCCTTCAGTCCTTGAGCTGTGTTGGCTGCGCTCCCCTTGCCCAGAGGCAGGTGGGTTGGGAAGGTTGGAAAGGGACCATCCGTATCCCTGAGGTTCCATAGCTGGTTGGTGCAGGGTGAAGATGCTGATGGTCTCCTCTGGGAGGTGATGCACCATCCCTATCCAGAGCCTCTTCTCCCTGTGGAGTGGAACTGGAATGTCCGTATGGCTCTACAGCAGTTCACACACTGGGGTTTATTCCCTGCGAAGGGATAATCCCCTGTCCCTGTCCCGCAGCCAGGATGGATCCTTGAGCTGTCACTTGGCTGGAGCCCAGCCAGAAGGACACCAGCCATGGGTGCTGCCGTGCTTTTCCTTACTCTCCCAAAGGAATGAGGCTTTTCCCTGTATTTTTCCCATGCTCACACATCCAGGGTGCTGGCAGCATCCTTCCCACAGGAAGAGCTGTTGGTGCCAGCAGAGCCTTTCATCTCCCAGCTCGAGCAGGGTGATGGCACATCCCTGAGGAGTTTATTGTCACTGCCTGGGAGCAGGGACCTGCAGCCCCACGCTCTTTGGTCCTGAGCATGGCTGTGCAGGGGAGGCGTGGGACATGGGGGGACCCTCCTGGTCCTTCTGCAGCACCTCGGGGGCCTCGTCAGGTGGGAGATTGGGATGTGGGGATGGGATGGGGCTCAGCTGCAGAGCAGATGGGCTTGGCCTGCGGATGCTGTGGGGCTGGGGCTAGGGCTAAGGTTAAGGCTAGGGTTAAGTTTAGGGGTAAGATAAGGGCTAAGGTTAGGGTTAGGGCTAAGGTTAGGGTTAGGGCTAAGGTTAGGGTTAGGGTTAGGGCTAAGGTTAGGGTTAGGGCTAAGGTTATGGTTAGGATTTAGGTTTAGGGGTAGGATAATGTTGGTATTTGGTTTAAGGTCTGGACTAGTGTATGGATTATGGCTATGGCTAGCGTTAGGTTTGGGGTTAGGGCTAGGGCTAAGATTGCTAAAGTTACAATTAAGGTCTGGACTTGGGTTCAGATTGGGTTCAGGTTGAGTTCAGATTAGGTTCAAGGGCTTGAGCTAGGGCTCAGGTTAGGGTTATGCTTAGGGCTTGACCTAACCTTAAGGGTATGTTTAGCACTAGGCCCAGAACTGTATCTAAGGTTCAGGTTGCATTTCAGGTTAGAGCTGGCGTTAGGTTAAGGCTAAGGTCATATTTAGGGTTGGGATCAGAGCCAGGGCTGGGGCTAAGATCACGCTTCGGGCTAGGATCTGCCACCTCCAATGGCTTCTCCTCCCATGCATCCCAACCTCACAGGGAGTGGGAGTGATGCTGAGTCAGGGAAAACTTGTGGGTGCATAGAATCATAGAGCTATAGAATGGTTTGGGTTGGAAAGGACCTTAAGATCATCCAGTTCCAGCCTGCTGCCATGGGCAGGGACACCTCACACTAAACCAGGCCACCCAAGGCCTCATCCAACCTGGCCTTGAACACTGCCAGGGATGGAGCATTCACAACCTCCCTGGGCAACCCATTCCAGTGCCTCACCACCCTCACAGTAAAGAATTTCTTCCTTAGATCCAATCTAAACTTCCCCTGTTTCAGTTTGAACCCGTTACCCCTTGTCCTGTCACTACAGTCCCTAATGAAGAGTCCATCCCCAGCATCCTTGTAGCCCCCTTCAGACACTGGAAGCTGCTCTGAGGTCTCCACGCAGCTTCTCTTCTCCAGGCTGAACAGCCCCAACTTTCTCAGCCTGGCTCCATACAGGAGGTGCTCCAGCCCCTGCTCATCCTCGTGGCCTCCTCTGGACTTGTTCCAACAGTTCCATGTCCTTTTGATGTTGAGGACACCAGAACTGCACACAATGCTCCAAGTGAGGTCTCACGAGAGCAGAGCAGAGGGGCAGGATCCCCTCCTTCCCCAAAATCCCCAAATCCTCCTTCCCTCCATCCCCAAAAGTCTTGTGTTTTGTTAATGCTGGAGCATGGACACACATGGAACACGGGACAAAGCAGCTCTTACTGCATGGGAAGTGCTGCCTGTGGGGCCAGCTTGGTGTCAGACACCAGCGTGATGGGCACCTGGGTGAAAACCCCAAAGGAAGCCCCAACCCAGCTGATGAGGGTCGAGGGTCCCCCAAAAGAAGGATGAGGGCACTGAGGTGTCCTTTGGGTGCTGCTTTCCCTTAGCCAAGCACCCGCTCCGGAGGGTGCTGTGGGTGATGCTCATGGTGGGAGCTGGGATTGCTGCACCCAAAGGACTTAAAGAGGGATTGAGAGGCTCTGATTTTGGGGGTGGCTGTTCCCAAGCATACGACATTCCTGGAAATGTCTGTGGCTCCCTGCCAGGCACCTGCTTCCCATCCTGCCCTCACCAGATGGATGCGATTCCTCTGGGAATGCTGCCCTCGGGAGAGCTGGAGCAGGATGTGTTCCATGCCATGGGCTGGATGGAGGGGACACCAGTGCCAGCAGCCCCACACGTGCCCCCCCAAACCTTGGGAGCGCATCCGATGCTGGGGCACATCCTTGTGCTTCCCAAGCTCCAGCCGTGATGCAGGATCTGGAGCCTGCTGCATGGCAATGCAGGGATGGAAAGGGGGGTCTCTTCCCACTGGGAATAGCGTGGGAGCTGCTCCCGGCTGTGTGGGTGCTCTGTGGAGGTGGGGTTTGGCAGCAGCCATGGCGCTGTTGGGGACCCCCCCTCCCCATCGCTGGCAGGGAGATGGGACAGCAGGTCCGTGGGCTGGGATTGCAGCAGCAGGCACTTGGGCATCGCTCGTGCATGGAAGCGGGAGCACGCCGGGAGCGAGCGCTGTGTTCCGGATAGACCCCAGCTCCTCCTGCACCCCTCAATGTGCCTGCTCAGCACAGGCGCTCGGGGATCCCAGCAGGATCAGGTTCATCCCTTCCGGCTCCATCCTCCCTTGGGGAGCTCGGTCACATCCTGGCTCTGCAGCTCCCGCATTGCAGACCCCGCAATGGGGACCCCGATAAAGGGACGGGGCTGGGGACACGTTATGGGTGCTTTGTGGCTGCCGGCCCTCCCGGCTGGGAATGGTGTGGCTGAGAAGCCGCAGCCAGCATTCATCCTGCGGGAAAGCATTAAATCATAGGAAGTGCAATCAATCCGGCATTAATAGCCTGACCCGCTCCGGTGCTGGTCACATTCCCAGCAGGATCTGGCCACGCTGCTGAAGTGGATTGAAGTTCATTGCTGGGGCAAGCAGCAGTGGTAGGACCTGGGAATATCACTGAAGGATGGGGCATCTCCATGCCCATGTTACATCTCCCTGCCGGCCTTCCAGGCATTCCCTTCAGTGTCAGACTTGTGTCCCCATTGCAAAGGACACAGTGGGGATGGGGACAGCTGCCACCAAAGGAGGGGGCTTCTTTGTCCCTGCCGTGCCCATCACACCCCATTGCGTGAGAGCTGGGGGTCAGACGGAGCCACTTGCACCCTACAGACCCTCAAGGCACCAGCATCTTGTGGCCGTGTCCATTCCCATCCCTCCTCTGATGTTCCAGGTTCCCAGGCTCGCTCGTGCTAACAGGGAAATCCCACCAGGATTCGGTGAGAATTCCAGGCTGTTGGATCCGTGCTCCGGGGATGCTGCTGTTCCCGGGGAGGGATGGGGCAGTGACAGCAGAGCCAGGGTGCTGTGGTCCTGCTCTGTTCCCATTGGATAGTGCTGACGGCAGCGGGTGGAAGGGACCGCAGATGCTGAATGTGGGGTTGAGCTGTAGGGCTGTTGGGCACTGGGATGGGGAAGGGGGTCAGGGAAGGGAATAAAAAGCTGGAAAAGAGGAAAAACCAGGAAACAGCGCTGGGAAGATCATGGGATGCAGCTAATCCCATCTCCGGCTGCTTCATTGAGAACTCCCTCTGGTTGTCAGCTGAACTTCCCAATTGCACCATGAGTTGGCAGCCCCTGTGCCGCTGCCTCTATCCAAGGACAATTCCCCAGGGATCCAGGGTAACCACGTGTTGGCTCCTGCCTGGATTGGTGCTGGAGCATGGCTCCCTCGGGTGCCGGTTGCATCGTGTGGAGGTCCCGAAGGTGGTGTCATTCCCCGTTCCTCCCTGCTCTGGTGCTGCCATGCAAAGCTCCTGTCACCCCGCATTCCCAGTGTTCCCTCTTGGGACAACTGGATGGGGATCAGGGATACCCTCCTGCTTCAGCGAGCTGGGTCCTGGTGTCTTGGGGTGCAATGCAATGGGAATGAGGATTTGCAGGATGCAGGGATGCTGTGCAATGGGGATGGGGATTTGTGGGATGCAGGGGTGCAGTGCAAATGGGATGGGATTTGAAGGATGCAGGAATGCTGTGCAATGCGGATGGGAGTTTGTGGGATGCAAGGATGCTGTGCAATGGGGATAGGAGTTTGTGGGATGCAAGGATGCTGTGCAATGGGGATGGGAGTTTGTGGGATGCAAGGATGCTGTGCAATGGGGATGGGGATTTGTAGGATGCAGGGATGCTGTGCAGTAGGGATGAGGATTTGCAGGATGAAGGGATGCACTGCAATAGGGATGGGGATTTGTAGGATGCAGGTATGCTGTGCAATGGGGATTTGCAGGATGCAGGGATTCTGTGCAGTAGGGATGAGGATTTGCAGGATGCAGGGATGCAGTGTAACAGGGATGGGATTTGCAGGATGCATGGATGCTGTGTAACAGAGATGGGATTTGCAGGATGCAGGGATGCACTGTAGCAGGGATGGGATTTGGAGGATACAGAGATGCACTGTAACAGAGATGGGATTTGCAGGATGCAGGGATGCAGTGTGATGAGAATGGGGATCTACAGGGTACAGAGATGCTGTACAATAGGGATTTGCAGGATGCAGAGATGCTGTGCAGTAGGGATGAGGATTTGCAGGATGCAGGGATGCAGTGTAACAGAGATGGGATTTGCAGGATGCAGGGATGCTGTGTAACAGAGATGGGATTTGCAGGATGCATGGATGCTGTGTAACAGAGATGGGATTTGCAGGATGCATGGATGCTGTGTAACAGAGATGGGATTTGCAGGGTGCAGGGATGCAGTGTGATGGGAAGGGGGATTTGCAGGATGCATGGATGCTGTGTAACAGAGATGGGATTTGCAGGGTGCAGGGATGCAGTGTGATGGGAAGGGGGATTTGCAGGATGCATGGATGCTGTGTAACAGAGATGGGATTTGCAGGGTGCAGGGATGCAGTGTGATGGGAAGGGGGATGTGCATCCCTGCAGTGCTCCCAGGTTTCCCAGCCCCCCGGACCTGCTGGGCTGCATTCCTGCGGCTCCTGGTATCCCAGGGCAGCCTCCTCCAGCCTGGCAGCGCAGGGACCTGGTGCTCACGGTGCGGGCACCACCCGGGAAGAGCAAACAGGGCTCAGCCCTTCCTTAACGGAGGCACTTGGGGCTTCATGTGTTGGTTCAGCAAATGCAGCTTCAGTGGCACCGTCACCCATCCCTGTGGCACCATGGGGCTGGTATCACCGTGTCCCATCCCTGTGGCACCATGGGGCTGGTATCACCGTGTCCCATCCCTGTGGCACCATGGGGCTGGTATCACCGTGTCCCATCCCTGTGGCACCATGGGGCTGGTATCACCATGTCCCATCCCTGTATCACCGTGTCCCATCCCTGTGTCACCGTGTCCCATCCCTGTATCACCGTGTCCCATCCCTGTGTCACCGTGTCCCATCCCTGTGTCACCGTGTCCCATCCCTGTATCACCGTGTCCCATCCCTGTATCACCGTGTCCCATCCCTGTGTCACCGTGTCCCATCCCTGTGTCACCGTGTCCCATCCCTGTATCACCGTGTCCCATCCCTGTATCACCGTGTCCCATCCCTGTGGCACCGTGTCCCATCCCTGTGGCACCGTGTCCCATCCCTGTATCACCGTGTCCCATCCCTGTATCACCGTGTCCCATCCCTGTGGCACCGTGTCCCATCCCTGTATCACCGTGTCCCATCCCTGTGTCACCGTGTCCCATCCCTGTGGCATCATGGGGCTGGTATCACCATGACCCTTCCCTGTGTCACCTCGGGGCTGGTGTCACCTCCCGCATTCTGCAGCCCCCTGCATCACTGTGCAGGGCTGGAATGAACCCGGAGCTGTTGCCGTCCTGTCCTTCCCATGGATCCCACAGTGACGCTTAACCATGGGGCACCCTGTGCCGGTGCCACGATCCAGCGCTTGGGTGCACCTGGAAAAATCCTTTGGGATTGGAGTAAACAGTTTTGCATCGTGGCTTGAGGATGGGGAAGGTGAAATCCAGGGATGCAGGTGCCAGTGTGGGAGTTTGTCTGCCTCCGGGTGCTGGGGGATGGAGGAGCATGTGCAGGGATCCCATGGATACCCCAAACACCCTGAGTTTGCTGCTCCCATTGCTCCAGGTTCTCCTGTGGTCCAGCAGCGTCTCCCTATGGCTCCATCCCATTCCTGCACCTTGGTCCTCGTCCTCTCCATCCCTGCATCCCTGCTCCCTGGTCCTCACCCCCTCCATCCCATCCCTGCTCCATGAGTTAATGGTGCCGCTGCACAAATACCACATTGGAGGAGAGAATTCCCAGCCTGTGGATCCAAACCCGAGATTTCCCTGCCACCACTTCCCATGGTGGCCTCGACACAGTCGCGGTGAGTTGGGATTGCTGGGATGCAACACTGGACTGCTGGGATGTGGCACTGGGAATGCTGGAATAAAGTACTGGGTTTGCTGGGATGTAGTACTGGGAGTGCTGGATGCGGTTCTGGATTGCTAGGGCATGGCACTGGGATTGCTGGGATGCAGCACTGGGATTGTTGGGATGCAGAATTAAGCTCACTGGGACATGGCACTGGGATTGATGGGACATGACAATGGGATTGTTAGGATGCAGCACTAGGCTTTCTGCAATGTGGCACTGGGATTGCTGGGACATGGCACTGGGATTATTGGGATGTGAGACGGGGCTCACTGGTATGCAGTACCGGGATTGCTGGGATGCAGCACTGTAATCACTAGGACATGGCACTAGGATGTGGTACTGGGATTGCTGAGATCCAGCACTGGGATTGCTGGGTTGCTAGGACATGACACTGGGATTGCTGGGATGCACCACAGCTCACTTGGATGCAGCACTGAGATTGCAGGGATGCGGACTGGGATTACTGGGACACAGCACTGGGCTTGCTGGGACATGGTACTGGGATTGCTGGGATGTGGCATTGGGATTGATGGGATGCAGCCCTGGGATTGCAGGAACATGGCATTGGGTTTATCAGGATGTAGTACTGGGATTGCTGGGACCTGGCACTGGGATTGCTGGGACCTGGGACTGGGATTTGGTGGGATGTGTGGTACAGGACTCACTGGGATACAGCACGGGGATTGCTGGGATTCCATACTGGGATTGTTGGGACTCAGCACTGGGATTGCGGGGACCTGGCACTGGGACTGCTGAGATCCAGCACTGGGATCACTGGGGCACATCTGGGATTCCCAAACCCCTTTCCCAAAGGAGCCGAGGACTCTTCGGCAGCTGCATCCCAACTTTTTTCCATGAAACCACTGGAAAGAGCCAGGAATCGGGGGTGTTTGAGCCCCTGCAGGGCTGCTGGAGCCCTTGCATTAGATAAGGGGAAAAAAGGGGAGCAGCAGCGTAATTCCATGTTGTGGAGCCGGGAATGCAGGTGCTTATGCAACGCGCCGTAATGACTGGAGTGAGTCATTAGAGCCCAGCAGTCACCGGGTATTTATAGCTCCCTCCTCCCCCCAGAGGTGCCACCTTTTGTTCCCAAAGGATTTGGTCACATTCCCAAGGGATCCTGGATGCGATGGGGCTGAGCTGGGGTCCTGCATCCCAGGGGGGTGCTCACAGTGGTCCAGGTGATGCTGCTTGCCCTGGATCTGTATCCACATCCCTGGATAAGGTGCTGCTCTGCTTCCCTTCCCGGGCATTCCCACTGGGATAGTTAATCCCGGTCCCTTCCTGACCTCAGGAGCTGCTGGTTTCTATTCCCTGCCAAGAGCCTAAAGGATTGATTTGGGAATAGAAGGAATGAATGAATTCATTGGAGGAGAACAAGTGAATAATCCTGGTTTAATCCAGGTTCAATGGGTGGGATAACGAGAGGGAATTGGAGCATTAAGTGCCAGGGAAGAGGGTGGCAGCAGAACCCAGGATGCCAAAGGGATGTCCATGGAGAGATGTCCTGAAAAGGGAGAAAACCTCCCTGGATCAGGCTCAAAGCATCCCTGGGTCCCCAGAGCATCCCTGGATCAGGCTCAGAGCATCCCAGCCTTAAATGACGTTACCATTCACTTCTCCTTTGCTAATCCCATGGGATTAGGTCATTCTGGGAGCAGTTTGCTTAACCCCACATCATGCCATGGGCTCAGGCTGAGCTCGGAAGCAGCACCCCGGATCTCAGCTGCTCCTATCTCATTCCATCCGGCCATAAAGCCCCATTGTCCATATGCCGGGGCTGGGATCTTCCTTATTGCTCTGGGAAGCGCCAGTGCAGAGCAGCCACCGAAGGGCCAATGGCTGGGATGGGTCAGGGCTGGTTCCAAGGGGAAACTGAGGCACGGGGGGGCTGGAGGCAGAGCAGGCTCTAAGCTTGGCTTAGCCAGGCCTAGCCTAGCGCCTGTGCTGGATACATCAGTGGGTGAGGGTGACCCTGCACCCCACTGCACCTACAGCACCCACTGCACCTACAGCACCCACTGCACCCACAGCACCCACTGCACCCATAACACCCATAACACCCATAGCATCCACAGCACCCACAGTACCCACAGCCTCTGCAGCATCCACAGCATCCACAGCGCCCATAACACCCATAGCATCCGCAGCATGCACAGCATCCATGGCATCCACAACATCCGCAGCACCCATAACACCCATAGCATCCACAGCACCCACAGCATCCACGACATCCACAGCATCCACAGTGCCCATAACACCCACAACACCCACAGCACCCACTGCACCCACAGCACCCACAGCACCCACAGCACCCACAGCACCCACAACACCCACAGCACTCACAGCACCCATAGCACATGGGGATGGGGATCTGGGGGTGACCCTGCACCCACAGCATGGGGTGTTGGGGCCCACATGTCTGGGCTGTGCTGGGCCCCTGGTTGCCCGGTGTCCCTCCGTGCTTGGTGTCCCTCCTGCTGCCGGCTGTCCCCTGGGTGCGCCGGGTCCCTCCTGCTTGCAGGGTGTCCCCTACACGCACGCTGTCCCCCGTGCACACCATCCCCTGGCCCTGCTGTCCCCGTCCTGATGCACTCTTCCTCCAGGCACATCCTGCCCCAAATCACACAGTGCCCCCAGACACACGCTGACCCTGTCCCCATGGACACACACTGTCCCTATGGATGCACGCTGTCCCTATGGATGCACGCTGTCCCTATGGATGCACACTGTCCCTATGGATGCACGCTGTCCCTATGGACATGCTGTCGCTATGGATGCACGCTGTCCCTATGGATGCACACTGTCCCTATGGATGCACGCTGTCCCTATGGATGCACGCTGTCCCTATGGATGCACACTGTCCCTATGGATGCACGCTGTCCCTATGGACATGCTGTCGCTATGGATGCACGCTGTCCCTATGGATGCACACTGTCCCTATGGATGCACGCTGTCCCTATGGACATGCTGTCCCTATGGATGCACGCTGTCCCTATGGATGCACACTGTCCCTATGGATGCACGCTGTCCCTATGGATGCACACTGTCCCTATGGATGCACGCTGTCCCTATGGATGCACGCTGTCCCCGTGGATGCACACTGTCCCGATGGACACACACTGTCTCCATGGACACACGCTGTCCCTATGGATGCACGCTGTCCCGATGGACACACACTGTCTCCATGGACACACACTGTCCCTATGGATGCATGATGTCCCTATGGACAGACGCTGTCCCTATGGACATACACTGTCCCTATGGAGGCATGCTGTCCCTATGGACGCACACTGTCCCTATGGACACACACTGTCCCCATGGACGCACACTGTCCCTATGGATGCACACTGTCCCTATGGATGCACACTGTCCCCATGGACGCACACTGTCCCTATGGATGCACACTGTCTCCATGGACGCACACTGTCCCCATGGACGCACACTGTCCCTATGGACGCACACTGTCCCCATGGACGCACACTGTCCCCATGGACGCACACTGTCCCCATGGACGCACACTGTCCCCATGGATGCACACTGTCCCCATGGATGCACACTGTCCCTATGGATGCACACTGTCCCCATGGATGCACACTGTCCCCGTGGATGCACACTGTCCCTATGGACACGCTGTCCCCATGGATGCACACTGTCCCTATGGACATGCTGTCCCCATGGACACACACTGTCCCCATGGATGCACACTGTCCCTATGGACACGCTGTCCCTATGGATGCACACTGTCCCTATGGACACACTGTCCCCATGGATGCACACTGTCCCTATGGACACGCTGTCCCCATGGATGCACACTGTCCCTATGGACACGCTGTCCCCATAGATGCACACTGTCCCTATGGACATGCTGTCCCCATGGATGCACACTGTCCCTATGGACACGCTGTCCCCATGGATGCACACTGTCCCTATGGACACGCTGTCCCCATAGATGCACACTGTCCCTATGGACACGCTGTCCCCATGGATGCACACTGTCCCTATGGACACACTGTCCCCATGGATGCACACTGTCCCTATGGACACGCTGTCCCCATGGATGCACACTGTCCCTATGGACATGCTGTCCCCATAGATGCACACTGTCCCTATGGACATGCTGTCCCCATGGATGCACACTGTCCCTATGGATGCACACTGTCCCCATGGATGCACACTGTCCCTATGGACATGCTGTCCCCATGGATGCACACTGTCCCTATGGATGCACACTGTCCCCATGGACACACACTGTCCCCATGGATGCACACTGTCCCCATGGATGCACACTGTCCCCATGGACACACACTGTCCCCATGGACACACACTGTCCCCATGGATGCACACTGTCCCCATGGATGCACACTGTCCCTATGGATGCACACTGTCCCCATGGATGCACACTGTCCCTATGGATGCACACTGTCCCCATGGACACACACTGTCCCCATGGATGCACACTGTCCCTATGGATGCACACTGTCCCCATGGACACACACTGTCCCCATGGATGCACACTGTCCCCATGGATGCACACTGTCCCTATGGATGCACACTGTCCCTATGGACACGCTGTCCCCATGGCTGCCATTGTCCGCACCCTCTGAGGGTGCACACACGTGGGATGCTCGCAGGAGCCACCCAAGGTGCCACAGCCCTTGCAAGCCAGGCTGGAGGTGCCCGTGGCCACCATGGGGCCAGCTCATGCCAGGGACCGGCCGAGGCGGCTCCGTGTGGGTCTATCCCATGTGGATCCACCCCATCCTGCTCATCACTGTGGCTCTGGGATGCGGGAGCTGCCGGTGGTACCCGGAGTTCTCGGAGCTGTCTCCATAGA
>NC_137736.1:127182436-127197436 GCF_963264785.1 Psittacula echo | reverse complement strand
TGATGCTCAGGGACAACCTTCATGGGGGGGTCCTCAGAGCTGGGGACCTTACGGATTGATCTTGGGGATCTGGTCCCTGTGGCCCAGGTCACAGCAATGGGAATGATGACACCTGGTTCCATGCAGCTGACTCCTGATTGCTGGGATGGGGTGGGAATGGTGGGGTTCATACCCAGCACCCCGAACCGTCAGTGGGGCTATCCCCTTTTCCATAGAGGTGAATCCCAGAGGGTCTGGATCTGGGCAATTCCCGCTCAGTGATGTGGGGAAACTGAGGCTGCGATGGAGGAAGAGCCTTGGCAAAGGGTGAAGACAGAAGTGAGGTGATCATGACCCTGTGCCATCACCCAGGGATGGTCCCCATCACCCTGTGCCACCACCAGGAGCTGGTCCCCATCACCCTGTGCCATCACCCAGGGATGGTCCCCATCACCCTGTGCCATCACCCAAGGCTGGTTCCCATCACCCTGTGCCATCACCCGAGGCTGGTCCCCATCACCCTGTGCCATCACTTGAAGCTGGTGCCCATCACCCTTTGCCATCACCCGAGGCTGATCCCCATCACCCTGTGCCATCACTTGAAGCTGGTGCCCATCACCCTGTGCCATCACCCAAGGCTGGTGCCCATCACCCTGTGCCATCACTTGAAGCTGGTGCCCATCACCCTGTGCCATCACCCAAGGCTGGTGCCCATCACCCTGTGCCATCACCCGGGGCTGGTCCCCGTCACGCTGTGCCACCCCCCTTTGCAGGACGAGTCCCCGCAGGGGCCGGCCGGTGGGAGCCCCCGCCACGGCCGCTAGATGGCCCCGCGGCTCCGCCGTCGCCCAAAGACCCCCGCGATGGGCCCGGCACCGAACGGAGCGGGGGGGATGCGGCATAGGGGTGCAGGATGTAGGGTGCAGGGGGCAGGATGTGAGGTGAAGGGAGCAGGATATGGGGTGCAATGTGCGAGGTGCAGGGTGTCACATACGGGTGCAGGTTTGGGGTGCAGGCTGCAGCCTCTGGGGTGCTGGTTGCAGCACACAGCAGGACCCTGCTGCTGTCAAGCCCGTAGGGACCCCGGCGGAGCCACCCAAGGGTGCTCTGTGGGGCATTTCCCTGTCATCCCATGTCCCCGTGGAGGATGCTCACAGGGGCGAGGGCACCGAGGAGCTTCTCCCTGCATCCCTTTAGGGATGTTTCTGCCTCCCTCAGCCTGAGTTTGGTGGATTCAGTGTCCCTCCCATGACGTGCGAGGGGTTGAGCCCCTACGAGCCACCAGCGAATCCCCTCAGCACTCAGGAGAACAGCAGGATCCTTGGCTCCTGCGAGATGTGAGGCCAAACCAGGGCCCTTTATATTCACTCCGGTTAAAGCTTCCCCTCTGCAGCTCCTGCATCCACCCGTGGTCGCGCGTATTCTCTGATGTCTGATAGCGTGGCTGTGCACGCAGCATCGGTGCATCAGGGTGATTGCACAGCCTTGGAGAAAGAGGTGCTGGGCACACCACAAAGGGCCCTGCTCCCGATGGATTTCCCACCCCATCCATAAGCGAGGCTGAGGAACTGGAGAGGATCAGGAACAGCAGGGAAATGTCTTTGCTGGCACATCCCTCTTCTTCCTCTCTTATCTGGACACCATCCTGAGGCTCCATCGCTTTGGAGTGGGGATGTTGGGTGATGGAGCATCCTTTTAGCACCCCTCTTCTCCATGCGCACTGCAGTGGGGTGGTCCCAAGGGGTCCTTCTATGGCTCAGCCCATGCAGGGGGAGCAGCACCCCCAAAATCCCGGTGCTTGTCCCTTGGGAAAAGATGGGGGAGGGGCCACTTCCCACTGATGGTGGGGGATAGGAGGATGGGGGTGAGCAGCTCCTGCACCCCTATGGGGGGTAAAAGAGGAGTCCCCCTATCCAAGAAGGGAGTGCGCTCTGTGATATTCCCTAGGGATGGGAGGGAAGCAGGGGTCTCTCCATACAGAGCCCTGCAGCAGAGTCACCCCAGAGCCAGGAATGGGCATCGCTGCCTACAAATGGGGTGAAGCTTCCAGTTCCCGACTGGGGAGGATTGGGGGGGACCCCAACCTTATCCTAGGGAACAGCCCCTAAGAAGGGGTAGGAAGAGCGGTGTTAGGGGTGATCCCCGTTCATGAAGGTGCCCCAAACCCCACCAAGGATTCAACACGGGATTTAGGGGGGGTCCCCCTTATCTGCCTCATAGGCGACCCCCCCTAAAGCCCCCCCAGCCCCATTGAAGCCCGTGGAGCCGCTGTCCCGCAGCAGCTGCGGTGCGGAGCAGGGCGGGGGGTTTCTATGGGGGGCTCCCCCTTATCTGCCCCATAGGGGACCCCCCCACCCCAGAACCCCCCCACCCAGGGCCCTCCTCATCCCCATCGGAGCCTGCGGGGCCGCTGCCCAGCAGTGAGTGCAATGCGGAGCCGGTCGGGAGGGGACGGAACGGGGCGGAGGGGACCCTACGGGGGGGTCCCACTTATCTGCCCCATAGAGGACCCCAGGACCCCCTCACAGATCCCCTCCCCAGCCCCATAGGAGCCCGCGGGGCCACTGCCTCGCAACGGGTGCGGTGCGGAGCAGGGCGGGGGGGGGCGGAGCGGGACGGGGGGGAGGCGGTGGCGGGGCTCAGCCCTGGTCGGAGCCGGGAGCCGGGAACCGGGATCTGGGAACCAGGATCCAGAGCCGGGAGCCGGGAACCGGGATCCGGAGGAGGGAGCCGTGAACCTGAGCCGAGATCCGGGATCCGGAGCCGGGATCCGGGATGGTGCCGGGGCTCCAGCATCTCCTCACCGCGCTCCTTCACTTTTTCAGACGGGGCCAGCAGGTTTTCCTGAAGGCGGAGGACGCCGCGCCCGGCTCCGAGGTGCTGCAGGTAGGGGCGGCGGGAACTTCCCCCCCGAACCCACCGGGACCCCCCCGGGTCACCCCACGCTCCCTTCCCAACCGGATCCCCATCCCGACCACTCCCTTCCCAAGCAGGTCCCCTGCTCCTCCTCCCATCCCACCCGAGACCCCCGAGCCGCTGCCCTTCCGGACCGGATCCCCATCGCGACCGCCTCCCATCCCACCCAGGACCTCTTATCCTCATCCCTTCCCAACCGGGATCTCCATCCCGATGCCTCCCATCCCATCCAGAGCCCCCGACCTGCTTCCATTCCCAGCAGGGACCCCCAGCTCACCGCCGTTGCCACCCAGGGCCCCTAATCCTCCTCCCCTCCCAACCCTGATCCCCATTCCGACCACCTCCCATCCCATCTGGGACCCTAATCCTTCTCCTTTCCCACCCATGACCCCCATTCCAACCCCTTCCCACCCCACCCAGGTCCTCTAATCCTTCTCCCATCCCACCCTAGACCCCCATCCCGACCGCTTCCCATTCCATCCGAGACCCCCATTCCAACCTCCTCCCATCTCATTCTAGACCCCCAATCCTTCTCCCTTCCCACCCAGACAGGACCCGTGTGGAATGGGTGCACCGGGGTCTGGGGGTCCCTGGGTTTATACTGCGAGGTGGGGGTGTCCGGTGTGTTCATTGCAGCGGGACCGGGGGCTGCGGGACCCCTATTCCCATCGGGAGAGCCCAATGGGGAAACTGAGGCACGGAGCTGCCGGGGGGGGTCCCGTGGTGGGGACGGAAGCGCCGTGTCTGTGTGTGCCCCCCCCGTGGGCTCAGGGACACGAAGAGCTCCGTGTCCCCCGGAGGAAGGAGGCGGGGGGGGGGGGGGCGGAGGAAATGGGCTGGACCGGGCGGTCCCGATCCCGATCCCGGTGCCGATCCCGGTGGATCCGCGGAGCCGGGAGCCGGGGCCGCGCCATGGGCACCCTCCACGACACCGTGAGCCACCCCCGGGGGGGTCACCGGGAAATGGGGGGGGTGTGTGTGTGGGTGTAAGGGGGAAGGGATCCCTGGGGGGGGTTGTATGGATTTGGAGGTGCGAAGTGCTTGGGAGAGGCTGGGAATGCGGGGCTGGGGTGTTGGGGTCCCCTCTGTGCCCCCTTGCCCTGCTCCGCTGGCAGCGTGTTCCCTATGGGGCCAGTCCTAAGGTGGGGGGTGCTGAGAGAAGGGGTGCCCCCCAGCCCCCCCCCGCACACTGCTTGAGCCCTCATCTCCCTCTTTGCACCAGCTCCACATTGGGCGGCAGGAGGGTGCCCCCCCTCTGGTCCTTGGTGCTCCTGCGCCTTCAAATGCACCCGGATTTTGGGGGTGACTTGGGGGGTGCCCCCAACCTGGAGCGCTCCCGTCCGCCCGCCTGTGCCTATCCCCGATCCCGGTGTCCGATGGTTTGGGGGGGTGAGAGCCGTGTCCGTAGGGCTGGGGTTGGGATGGGAGGTTCGGGGGGGCTCCAGGTTCAAGGCTGGAGCGAGGCAGGGACATGGAGCTTTGGGAAGCGAAGGGAAGGAAACGGGAAGCAGCCGAAAGCTGCTGACGGAGGGGAAGGAGCGGAGCGGGGCTGGTCCCTGCCCCAGGGTCCGCGGAGCCCCCTGCGAGGGTTGGGGACATCCTAGCACAGGGACAGGGGGTGGCTTCTATAGGGCAGGGCAAAGCGGCTTTCCCTATGGGGGGGGTCTCAGCACCCAACTAGAGCCATGGGGGTGCTGGGGGTATCTATGGGGGTATATAGGGCTTGAGGGTCATTGCCCCCCCAAACACCCCGCTCTGGGGTGAGGCTGAAGATGTCTGTGCCTCCTCTTCCTCCCAATGCAATTATGGGTTGACTGGTCCATGAATCAAAGTCTAATTGAGGACGTGTTGGCAGCCTGGTTAAGCAGGAAGGAGCTTGGAGGGGGGCGGGCACGGTGTGCCCAGGGCTTTAGGGGTGTGCACACTGTGCCATAGGGCTGGGGGGGTCCACGCTGCACCCACACATTGAGGGGACCCCATTTGGATGCTGTGTCCCCCCCATCATTCTACCCCACAGGAGGTGCTGGCGGGGCTTGGGGTGCCGCGTTGTGGGGCTGCTCCTGCCTCTGTTCCCATGTGTGGGGCCGGGATCCGAGCTGGACACGCGTGTTCCAGGCGCCCATCCCGGTGCTTCCTCCCGCGGACACAAACACATCAGGCAGGGCCATAAACGGGAGGAAAAGGGCCGCGGCTCAACAATGTGCCCCGGGCGCTTCTTTCCATGGGGCGGAGCCGAGCTGGCTTCCTCCCCACCCCACCGAGCTGGGGGAGCAGAGATAGACCCCCACATCGGGGAGTGTGTGTGCACCCCATTGCTCCCCATTGTGGGGTCCCCAATGGCTAAAGCGCTGGGTGCACGGCGGCTCCAGGGGTGATGGGCTGTGGGTGCAGCATCACCCCATACAGGCACTGTGTGTGCCGTGGCACTGATTTGGGAGGGCTCAGGCTGTGGGTCCTGGTCCTCCCTTGCCCCATGGGGCCACATAGGGCCTGTGGGCATCTCCAGGCATGCGGAAGTCGGGCTGGGATGTGGGAATAACCTGGTCATGGTGGGATAGACATGCGTGGTGAGGATAGAGACTGGATGGGGTGTGGAATGCTCTTGTTGCACCCCAGGAGGGGGAGATGGGGTTTGGGTGCTGCTGCTGCACCCATGCAGGGGATAACTGTGGTTTGGGTGCTGCTGCCATCAGGTCGGGAGCTTGGGGGGGGGGGGGTCTGACCATTGGAATTTGCTCGAAGAGAGGAATTTCATCCATCTTCGGCTCTTTGGAACCACACTGAGGCATTTAGCAGGGAGCTGGTGGCACTGGGTGGGGGTCAAGGTGCTCTGGAGAGGGCTGGACCCACGTCTCTATTGATTCCCTGCTGGAGCATCCATGGGAATGCTCTTCCCTACAGGATGAGGAGCCAAAGCACCTCTTGGGGGTGACTCCATGGATGTGGGATGGGGCTGCATCCTTGCTGGATGCAGTCACATCGCTGTGGATATGGAGGGATGCAGATGGGGAGCAGGGCTGGTTCCAAGACTCCCTGTTCTTGGCTCAGGAGAGGGAATCGCTGCTCCCAGCCTGGCTCCATCGGAATGCTGCCAAATCCAGAAGCGAATCCTCCCTGGCAGCAGGAGCAGGGATTTTCTCCCTGCTTTTTGGCTCAGGCAGACCCCTGTAGGTGCATCCCTGTGACTCTGAGCATGGATTTGGGACCAGCCATAGACAAAGAGGTTAGAAAACCAGATTCCCAAATGGAATTTGGATCCATTAAACTCCAGTGCTGTAACCCTTATCCATAGGGAACCATTTAATGGGTGGGTTTGGGCTTCCCATGTCTCGGTTTCCCCGTTGGAGCAGTGAGACCCCCTCCATTCCCAGACCCCTTCCCGGTGCCTGAGAGCTGGATCCCATGTCCAAACCCTCTTTCCTATGGAGCATATATGAGGTGCTGGTGCCTCCAGAGCAAATTCCCTGAGGAAAGGCTCTGCCAGCCCCTGCCTCGTCCCGGAGCATTGTCCCAAATTGAATTCCTTCCCCAGCTGCAGATGGCCGGGAATTCAATTTTCCCAGATCCCATCAGAGGCTGATGAACGAGCTCCCCAATCACTGCACACATCCCATTAGTGCTGGCTGGTGCCAGGCGGGATACGGGAATGCTGCGTCTCCCATTCCACTGCTCCCAGTCCCCCCATGGATTGGGCTGTCTCCATCCATCCAAACCCCTCTCTGGCTGCATCCCAGAGCCCCTGGAGGCTTTGCCATGATGCTCCGGAGCAGACCCAGGCCAGGGGAGCTTTGGCATGGATAATCCAGCAGGAAACGTCTAGGAATATCCTTAAAACCCAGGCGGGATGTGCTGGTGGCTGGCGGCGACAGGAAGGTACCGTGTGCCAGGGAAAACCTTCCAGGAATGCTGCCTCCTAGGGATGCCCGTGGCGTCAGTGCCCTGAATGGGTGATATAGGCTGAGCAAGGTCCTTGTCCCATTCCCTATGGAAGCACATGGACTAGTGAGGGGTGATACAGGGCTGAGCAGGGTCCTTGTCCCATTCCCTATGGAAGGACATGGGTTAGGGATGGGTGACATGGAGCTGAGGGAGTCCTTGTCCTCTTCCTTATGGAAGGACATGGGTTAGGGCTGGGAGACACGGGGCTGAGGGGGTCCCTGTGGTGTCCCTGTGGTGTCCCATGGGTGCAGGACACCTTGGACGCTGCCCAACCGTTTATCAGCTCCTGCCACTCATTTCCCCCCAGTCTAACAGCTTCCTTCCCCATCCCGTTGGAGCGACCCCGGCCCCTTCCCGCTCCAGCGCTCATTACCCACCGCTCCTTTGGCTGTTCCAAGCCGTGTTCTTGGGGACGGGAAATCCTTGAGGAGCGCGGCCGCGGGCCAGGGCGTTTGTCCCGCCCGACAAAGGGACATCAACAGGAAGCGCCCTTGAGTGCGGCCGCGTTCCAGAGGCCGGGATGCAGGGGGATGACCCGGGGAGCGGCCCCCAGCGCCTCCCGGGATGGAGCAGGTTGGGAATTGCGGTTGGAATGGTGAAATGTGGCGCGTGGGGACAGCGGTGCCCGCACGGGATGGCGGGCAAAGGGAGCAGACCCTTGTGCACACAGCTCCGTGTAAGGGGTCTGTGCAAGCTGCTCCTGTAAAGACCCTGTGTAAAGACCCAGTGCAAACTGCTCTGTGTAAAGGGTCTGTGCAAGCTGCTTGTGCAGATGCTCCACGGCAACTGCCCTGTGCAAGTGGCCTCATGCAAACGGGCTGTGTAAATACCTTGTGCAAAGGGGCTGTGTAAATGCCTTGTGTAAACGCAGTGTGCAAATGCCTTGTGCAGAGTGCGCCGTGCAAACGGCTTTGTGCAGATGCCCTGTGAATATCAGCCCATGCAGACCTCGCTGGGCTCTGTCCTGTGCCAACAGCCTTCGTAAATGGCCCATGTAAATACCTTCTGCAAACACCCTGTGCAAGCCATTTGTGCAAACGGCCTGGTTGAAATGGGCTTGTGCAAACACACTTTTGCAAATAGACCCATGCAGATGCCCTGTGCAAGGAGCCTCTGCAATCCTCCCTGTGTAGCCTTCCCTGTGCAGCCCTCCCTGTGCAAACGGCCTTGTGCTGGGTGCCCTGTGCCGGGTCCCTTGTGCCGGGTCCCTTGTGCCGGGTCCCTTGTGCCGGGTCCCTTGTGCCGGGTGCCTTGTGCCGGGTCCCTTGTGTCGGGTCCCTTGTGCCGGGTGCCTTGTGCCGGGTGCCTTGTGCCGGGTCCCTTGTGTCAGGTCCCTTGTGCCGGGTCCCTTGTGCCGGGTCCCTTGTGCCGGGTCCCTTGTGCCGGGTCCCTTGTGTCGGGTCCCTTGTGCCGGGTCCCTTGTGCCGGGTGCCTTGTGCCGGGTGCCTTGTGCCGGGTCCCTTGTGCCGGGTCCCTTGTGTCAGGTCCCTTGTGCCGGGTCCCTTGTGCCGGGTCCCTTGTGCCGGGTGCCTTGCGCATCCCGTGCAGCCGCTCAGCCCTGGGCGCCGGTCGGGCGCTGGTGAAGCCAATGTGGAGCGCGGAGGATGCGCCAAGGTCCGGGCTGACGCCGGACTCGGCTCATCCCGTCCCACCCGCACCCAGCCCCGGGCTGGGCACTGGGGCCGCGGGATGCGGGCGGCTCCGTGCCCTGCTGCTGCCGCATCCATCCCCTGCCACGGGACCCGAGGAGAGGAGGGTCCCAGGAGGGTTCCTTCCCCTTCCCGCTTGTTCCACCCCTCGGGAGGATGAGGCAATCGAGGAGCTACCCCGGGTTAACGGTTGTTGCTGCCGGGTTAGATTAAAGCGATGGCATTTGGGATGTAAAGCAGAGCCTTGAGCCGGGATGGTTAGGCGGGAGGTGGGGGTGGCTTCCCAGCAGAGCTGGCGCTCCCTCTGTCCTTCTGTCCGTCCAGCCCTCCATCCCTTTGTCCATCCATCCTCTGTCCATTCCTCCATCCCTCCATCCCTTTGTCCATCCATCCCTCCATCCTGCCCACCCCTCTGTGCCTCCATCCCTCCATCCCCCATCCCTCTGTCCATCCATCCATCCATCCGTCCGTCCGTCCATCCATCCGTCCATCCATCCATCCATCCATCCATCCACCCACCCACCCCTGTGTCCCTCCATTCCTCTGTCCCTCCCTCCCTCCACCCCTCTATCCCGCCATCTCTCCATCCTCTGCTACCCTGGACTGTGTCGCAGGAATGCAGCTGAGGCAGCATCTGGGAAGCCCCCTACATATCCCCACCCCTATGGAGAGGATTCCCAGGGGAATTATGTCTGTGGGGCTGGGGAAAGGCCCCAGATCAGCACAGGGACAGGGTGACAGGGACATCAGCAGCATCACCCATCCCATGGCAGAGCAAAGTGGGACCTGGTGCCTTCAGGAGCCTCTCCCTGCCCCGTGCCTCAGTTTCCCCTCTCTGCCTGCACCGGGCCCGTTGCCAGCTCCCTGTTGCTAACACAGAGCCAGGGCTGGGCTATATTTAACCGCTGCAGCCATGGACCATGCAACCGGAGCAGGGAGGGGGGGATCATCCCTTGGGAACGGGAGCAGGGCCTGGGGGGCTCCGGGAGAGGCGGGAGAAGGGATGAATCACAGCTCGGGGCTATTTATAACAGCACCAGATTGCTCAGCGAGTGCTTGGCCCGAGCGGCGCCTGGGGCGGGGGGGGGGGGGGGGGGGGTTCGGCAGGCACCGGCTGCTGGGGCTCAGCTTGGGGGCCCGAGGGGACCTCGGCAATTCCCTATGGATTCTGGGGGGTGGGGATGGATGTGGTGTCACCGTGGTGCTGGAGAGGTGGATGAGGAGAGGCAATAGTGGCTGCATGGATAGGGGGTGGAGGAGGTCCTGGACCAGCATCTTCCTCTGCAAAGAGGACATGGGATGAGAGAAAGGGATGGGGAAAGGCAGAGCTGGGCGTGGGAGAGGATCTGGCGTCCCTGCCTGTCCCCATGGCCCCAAACCTGGTTTGGGGATAAGCTGGGACCTTGGGGACACAAGGATCAAGCTGGGGACACAGGAATAGGTGATGACAGGGTCACAGATGTGGTTTGCTCTTTGCTGTCACACATAAGGAGATTCAAAGGCCATGGCTGCATCCCATGGGAAGAACCCAAGGAGAAGGGATATGAGTTCCTTCAGGGTCACCATCCCACTCCATCTGCCACCAGAGGGGCTTAGGGCAAGGCAATAACTGGGGTAATGGGGGGGGGTGTGTGTGTCCCTACCCCAGACCCCAGCTTGCTGCATCCTGTGCTCTTGAGCATCCCTATCCGTTTGCTGGGATGCAGTGTGTGCCCATGGATAGGGATGGCTCGTGGGGGATGTGGGTACCAGGAAGGGATGTGATGCTGTGGACACAATGATCTGCACACTCAGCATCTCGGATGCTCTTAATCTGATTTGGGATTTTCCCAGCTCAGGAGTGAAATGGTCCAGACGGAGCAATGTCCAGCTCCATCCCGCAGGCGATCGCTCACACCGGAGGCTAACACACTAATCCACTTAGGGAATGAATTGGGATCATATCCCTCGCGTTCCCAGGTGGATAAAATCCCATTGGGAAAGGCAGGAGCTGAGCAATGAGGGTTCATGGGGAGACAGACACCCCCGAGCTCCAGTCAGTAACTCCCTGGCAGCTCTTATGGCAAAGCTGGGCTGGAAGCTCATCTGGGAGATGATTCATCTCCTCCAGGATCAGGGGCTGCTGATCCCATAGGGATGGCGCAGGGAAGGATGCAGCAGGAGCCTGCTGCTGCCAGCACCCTCCTCACCCTTGGAGCCAGCACCCACGGTGGGATCCATCTGGGATGCAGATCTGCTCCCATCAGCCCAGCATCCCTGTCCTCAGGGATACCCAGCCCTGGTCCCCCACTGCAAGGCAGGATGGGGCCCTGCATCCCTCTGGAAGCAGGATGCTCCCAGGCACTGGCTGTTCCGTGGCTCAGTTTCCCCTTGGATAAAGAGGATCCCAGTGGGTGGCAGATCCTGGATTCGAGCTCTTGCTGGGGCTAATTCCACTGCCAAGTGCCCAGGTCCCCAGAGAAGGACCCGGTTTTCCAAGCGGGATGAGCATCCCAGTGGGTACCACAATGTGTTGGACCCATCTTCTGCCCACTCCAGGGGGCTCTGAGCAGTGGAAGCATCATCCCATGGGGGTAAAACCATCCCCATCCCTCACCCTGGAGCATGAATCCCAAGACCAGGCACTCAGGGAGGAGAATGCTGAATCCCCACGTTCCCCATGGCAGGCGTGAGAGGAGCCTTTCTGGAGGGGAAGCCAGGATGGGATTCCTCTATTCCATAAACATCCAGGGGGTGGTGATGGTGAGGAGGGGGATTTGTCCTCGAATTTGTCCCAGAATTCCTTATCCAGAATGAATCCTTCCATGAAAAAGTAATGATTTTGCTATGGGTGTATTCCCTCTGCTGGGAAAGATGCTTTTCCATCCCAGTGGGATCCCCTGGAGACTGAGGAGGTTGGGATAAGGTGTGTGTGGGGGTCCCCACTATTCCCTGGCTGGGTCTGGGATGCTGCCGTCGCTCTCCTAAGGGAAAAAAGGAGGGAAAACCAGGTGGGAAATAAATAGGTGCCATTTTCCATGGGGAAAACTCCGGAGGTTTGGCTTTGCCGAGGGGTCTGTGCCATGTGGGGCTGTGCTGTGCAGTGAGGGTCCCATGGGACACCGGGGGGTCGGTGGGGCACATGTGGGGCCATCAGTTTGGGGTCAGGCACAGTGAGAGCAGTGTCCCCGTCCTCCCAGGCCAGAGCAGACGTGACAACAGCGCCAGGGTGGCCCTGTGGATGCTGGGGACAGGGAGGGAGACTGGGAGAGGGACTGGGACAGGGATGGAGACAGGGACAGGGATGTGAACAATGACAGGGATGGAGACTGGGACAGGGATAGGGATGGAGACTGGGATAGGGATGGAGACAGGGACAGGGATGTGAACAATGACAGGGATGGAGACTGGGACAGGGACAGAGAATGGGACAGTGACAGGGGTGGAGGCTGGGACAGGGATGCAGCACCCCAGCTCCTGGAGCTGTCAGTGATTCCCAGCCCCATTCCACATCCCCTTTCCCCTGGTTCTGGATGGGTCCAGGAGCTGCTGCTTGCACCCAGCCTTGGATCTCACCCCAAATCTCTCTGAGCATCCCACTTCCAGGGGGTGTTATCCTATGGAGCAGATCTCGGGATGAGGGTGTGAGCTCTGCTCTGACAGCGGGAAGATGCTTCCCCCGCACCAGGGAAGTTGTTATCACTCCCTGCCCTCCTGGGAAGCGCTGTGATTGCTTTGCCTCCAGGGAAGTGGGATGCGGAGCAGGAATAGGCAGCAGTGGATACAGAGAGGTTTGATCCTATGGGATAGGTCCAGGGCTGTGATGAGCACAGTGAGTCCCAGTGACATCCCAGTGACAGGATGGGGTGACATCTCCCCACCAGGCACTGGAGCATCCCACTGTGCCAGGGATGTGTGTGCATCACTCTGATCCCACCTAAATGTCCATGGAGCTAGGGATGGATCTGGAGAGCCCCCCCAAATCCCACATCTCCCAGTTGAGCCCCCAGACTGGGATGGTGCCTGAATGGGGGTCATGGTGTGGAGCAAAACATAGGGGACCCCAAGTGTGGTCCACAAAGGGATGGAGAAGAAGCTCAGCTCATGGAAGTGCCTGGATTTGGGAAGCTAATTGCATCCTTAATTAGCTCCTTGCAGGGATGCAGATGGAATTCCAGTGCCTCTGGTCCTTGGGGATGCTCCCTGCCCGGTTTGGGGGTGCAGGGGGATGGATGCTGTTCCCGCATCCCACTGGGGAGGAAGGATGTAGTGGGTGCGTGCTGCATCCTGGTGGAGCAGGAACCCCCTCCACATCCGGAGGAGGAATTTGGAGGGATCATGGAATGGTTTGGGATGAAGGGACCTTAAAGCTCCTCCAGCTCCAACCCCTGCCACGGGCAGGGACCCCTTCCACTGGAGCAGCTTGCTCCAAGCCCCTGTGTCCAACCTGGCCTTGAACACTGCCAGGGATGGGAATCCCCAGGTCCTCCTCAGGCTGCTCCATCCCATCCCTCCTAGCCTGTGCTTGTGCTGGGATTGCCTCAACCTTGCCCTTGGCATAGGGATTCAGGGATCAGCCCGGCCTGAGGCCGTCAGGAATCCCTGTTTATGGCAGTAAATGGGATGTGTCCTGGTGGAGGCTCCAGCTGCGCTCAGTGATGAACGGGGCATTCAGTTAGCAAAGGGGTGCAGAGCCCCAGACATGGGTCCACAGCATCCACAGGGGTGGGCAGCATGGGATAGCTGCAGGATGCAGGAGCTGGGATGGAAGCAGGAGGAGCGGAATGAATGGGATGAGTGGGACACGAGGGATGAGCGAGACAAGCAGGATGAGCGGGATGAGTGGGATAAATGGGGTGGATGTGTGGGATGAGCAGGAGAAATGGGACGAGCAGCACTAGTGGGATGAGTGGGATAAGTGGGATGAGTGGGACCAGTGGGACAAGCAGGGTGAGTGGGATGAGTGGGGTGAGCAGGAAGAATGGGACAAGGGGGACAAGTGGGATGAGCAGGACTAGCAGGATGAGTGGCATGAGTGGGATGAGCAATTGAGTAGGATGAGTAAGAGGAGCGGGATGAGCAGGATGAGCGGGATGCCCTTCCTGAGCCCCCCCATGCATCAAACCCTCCCGCCTGCTCCCGCTGCTCTCTCCTCATCTCAGGAATGGCTTTTTTTAGCTCCCGCTGCTTTTCCCCCCTCTCCGGGGTGGGACCCGGATTCCCGGCCCTATTAAAGCATCACCCGCATCCAGCTGCATCTGTCCGTCCCCATGCCGAGGATGCCACCGGCATTTGATGCTCCCGGATATCCCGGGGCCCGCTCGGGATCTGCTCCATGTTCCCGCTGCTGACAGCAGGGATGCTGAGCCACCATGGAGGGACAGAGGGACGTCGGGACGGACGCACACCGAGGCCTGGCTGTATTCTACAGTGCATGTGTCTCCAGTGTGAGTAGGTGACTGGAGATGCGGCCCTGTTGGAATAACATCCAGTGTCCATGGCTTCAGACGGAAGATCCCACCTGGATCCGGCCCCACGTCCGAGGATGCTCCGGGGATAGTCCCAGCCAGGGTCCCTGGGGTGCAGGGATGGGGACAGTGTCCGGAGGGTGGCACTGGGGCTTGGATGGAGCCTGGAGCTGCCTGAAAACAGGGATTGAAGGAAGAGCAAATCCTATGGACCAGAACTTGGAGCTTCCACCTATTCCTGTAGCAACACTGTCCTTGTCCTGGTGTTCCAAGGAAGGAATAGAGCCAACAGTGACATGGCCATTGACACACTTCCTGTGTCCATCAGTGTGGCTTTAGGGCCACCATCCCACAGAGCCAGCTGCTGGGGTCACCTCCTGCCACCCCCCGTCTCCATCCCCATGCCCCATCCGTGTCCTCCTCCACTTTTGGGAACCCCAAATCTCCTTCCCATGTTGGACATTGCCCCAAACCAGACCTTTTCACCCCAGAATGGAGCTGGTTGAGCTGGACACCCTCTGGGTGAAGGAGGTTCTGTGCCATGGGGGTTCCTGGGGACTGACGGGAGGAGCTGGTTCCTGGTGCCCGTCCCCGTGGCCTCAGGCCCCATTAACGCCCTGTTTCCATGCTTTGCTCTCTCCCCAGGATGCACTGCTGACCTTAGGGGCTGTGATCGATGCCTCAGGCCTGAGGGACTCCCTTCGCCATGCGCTGGTCTCGCTGCTGCCTGCAGTGGTAGGTGGGGGATTCTCCGCTGGCTCGTATTGAGGTTGAGCTCCATGTGGGGTGTCCTCCCCAGCCCACCTCAGTGTCCCCCCCAGCAGACAGAGCCCTGGTTGCTGTGTTAGGTGTAAGCTGGCTTTTGGGGTCACCTTCCTGAGTGCCAGACGCTGCTCCTCACTGGCCACCTCTCCACGGAGGGGAGGGAGCAGCTCCGGCTCCCTCAGGAGATGCAGGGTCCCTAAAGACCTTGTGGCACCAATGACCCTGGTGCTGGTGGCCCTTGGGCTCATGGTGACTCTGGTGCTGGTGATGGCCCTGGGATGCTGCTGGTGGCCCTGGTGCTATTG